>NC_137231.1:29208337-29328337 GCF_949987685.1 Ammodytes marinus
GAGCGAGTCCATGGAGACAACCTCGAGGCCCAGCCACAGATAGTGTTCACAGGAGAGGAGGTGGGGAGGAGTGGGGGTAGAGCGTCTTTCTGCATAAACATCCCTGACTTGGTGAGCAGCAATAAAAAAAAGTCAAATGGTAGTATCAACACTTGTCTTGTTTTTTTCTTGACTGTGTGCAAGTACAAAGGACCTAGACTCTGTTTTTCACTCTGCTTTAAGGTTCATCACAGGAGATGCTTATGACACAAACCATTGTCTTTTATATGAAAAGGTTGGGTGGTACTCCCTTAAAGAGAGACGTGATGCACATTGGCATATTTTTATTTACAAAGCCTTGACCGGGAAGCTTCCTCGTTATTTAACAGAAATGTTGCAAATTTCAGATGGGCTTTATCAGACCCGCTCCACTGACATGCTCATGCTTTATGTCCCACAAGCCCGGTCTGAGCTGGGAAAGACAGCTTTTAGCTTCAGTGCCCCCGACTCCTGGAACAACTTACAGCAACAAATTAAACTAAATACCTTCATATCCTTTAATCAATTTAAACAAACTATCTTAAATCTGCCAAACTCTACCTGTAACTGTTTTAATTAGGCTATATTGTACTTTCACCCATTTAATTTCATTTTAATTGCTGCCACTCTTCACCACTATGTAAATGTTTCAATTGTTTTTTTGTTTTTTTCTTCTCTTCACTTGTTGTGTATTTGATGTATTTGCATTGAATATTGTGTATGCATTGTTGTTTTTCCTTGGAATTTGTTTGAACTCGATGTCATTGAAAATGAGGGTCACCCCTCAATTGGTCTCTCGAGGATAAATAAAAGTTAAATGAAATGAAAAAATTGAAGATGTTTAAGATATCTGCAAAACTATTTTTTACTTTGGCAACTCCATAGCTTTTCTGCTTCATGTTTAGATTGAATACATAAATAAATAGTTACAGAAGCTTAAAGGTTCTACCAGGAACTTTTTAATATTTCTGAAACAGTATAATTTTTCCTCTGTTGATCATAAATTACATGTAACAGAAAACGAGACCATCAGTGCACAGAATGCTATTTTTGCCTTTGTCATGGGTACACTCAGCCAGTTAACAACAGCTGGCGTTGTAAAACACTAACGCTTTTGTCCAAAGAGGGTGCAAGAATAAACACAAACTGAATGCTCCTCGGAGCACCTTTAAAAAAGCCATAATGAGCAGATGTAATACTTTGACAAAGAGAAACACTTTTTGATGGTTTAACTCCTTAATTTACAAAAATGATGTATCACATATTTAATACTCTTTCAATCTAAAGAGCCATGAAAATATTACTTGAGGAAGGTATGCAAAACAAATAGCAGTGATGTAAAATTGTGCCCAGATGTTCGCATCACCATGAATATTCAAGATTCATTTCTATTTTTACCTACGGAGCCTGTGGTGTTTAATCTGACACCAGTTTGTAAACGCTGCCATACTGAGAAATAAAGAGAGAGTTTTGCGGAGCTGACGAGGCTCAATCAACTTTGTTTCAACTCGTCTGGCGATGGCTTGAATGTAACCGACATTTATTCATTTGCAAAGGTTACGCACTATAGCTTTATAGTATTTTCTTTTCCTACTTCTGCTGCAGCAGTAGCTTTTTGCAGCACCGGCCTGTAAAAATAAAACCAGATACCGTTGGAACAGTTACTAACTATAGTGAAAATGCAGTGAGAAAATGTCAAGTTCTAACCGAGGGACTGATGAGAGTGGATTGGACAGCGTTGTAGGCGACTAACAAGCAGTCACGCTCGCGGGCAGCACTGATTTCGGTGTTCCCTGCCATTAGAAGAAATCATTTCCTTGGACATCTTGAGATAAAAGGCCATGAGAACAATTTGTATCCTTGTGTTAAAAAAACCCAACAATAGCAGGTTTTAAGTGTGAGTCACACATAAGACTAGGGAATCAAATCAGCTGCCTGTGCTGTCCTGCTGATTTGAGCACATTCTAAATGTCCTGTTTTGACCAATCAGATCGCTTGCTCGGAAGTACTTGGTTTATAATTTGTAGGAATGATGAGTCAGCTATAACCTAACTTTTTACCATAGCAACCAGTGTTCACTTTCTACGTGAACTAGTTCAAAGTTCAGTTCACACACTAACTAACTAGTTCAGTTCATAGTTGATAATTCTAGTTTTTTTTTTCAATATGTTGCTGCAATTTATTATTCAAAATGATTGCCAAAGCCCATATAGAACAACAGACAGCAATTATTGTATCAGTTTTAACACTGAAACTACGTGTCGGATTATGTTTTCGTATCCGATTTTGAATCCTTATCCAACTAGGGTTTACATTAGCATTGAGGGGACAGCCCTCAGAATACTGGCATTTCCCCATTGTTGCTTTAATGCTTTGTTGCCGTCCATTCAGTCCACACCAGAAGCCTTCACCCCTACAGTATAATCTCAGAAAACATAAGGAAAAACTTGCTGCTTGAATGGTCTTTTTAATGAGGAATTATTCAGACAAAAGCAGGACAGCAGTCCTTAAGGTGCAAACGTTTTTCCATTTTAATAATTTTCCAAACCTGGAAACAATTCACCTAAAATTCCATTTCAGTCACTCTGTTAGTGGAGTCATTTCGTAGTCATCAAACTCGAGCCGAACTATGTTTAATGTGTCAAACTGTTATAACGCAAGCCTGCCAGCTAATCAGAAAAGAACATTTAGCCAGACAACGGTATCATTTCAAGTGACCTATTTTCTTCAGGGTGGACTCATTTTCTCCAGGCAGATGAAGAAACAAACACGGGAAAGGCGGAGTCAGCAGTCCTTGCAAACCTGCTGCACCAGACATGCTCAAAGAGTGGTTTATTAAGCGCTTTATAGGCCTATGTTTTAAACTCTCTTTATATATCCAAGGATCCTATACTTATTGTCCAAAACCGCCCGCCTTCGATTGCAACAAACATAAACATAACATAAGCACTTTACAGTTTACAAGTCCCCAATGACAGATACTTCAACATGAAATGCTTCTGGAGACTGAATATATACAGCATGTAGATTATTTGTTATTGAGCGCTAACCATTTACATACATCAGGGGAAATCACTTGCAACAACAGACATTCGGGATGTATTTCATTTAAATTAGGAGCGTCTGTAACACTTGTGAAAGTAAATAGAATCTAATCATAAAAGGACATGACAGGAGCCATGTCTTAGCCATGACATTTATTACAGTTGTTGATGAGGTTATGTCGGTATTAGGATTTTATAGCATATGGTCTCGCTCTTGGGAAAGGGTGGCGGAGTGAAATCCAATCTGGGTAAATTATAAATGATGAATAGCTTTGTACATTTTTCCCTCCGAGATTGCACGGATGTTTCATAAAATAAAATTAATAAATTAACAGCTCAGGTGTGTACCAGCAATGTGGCTGCCTGGCAACTGTCATTATTCAAAATCCTTAACCCACAGGTTCTGTAAAAGATGAAATGAAATAAATGCACATGTGATAAGTTTGTGATTTTTTGATTTTTAAGGCGTTTTCTCTCACAATTGGACCATTTCAGATAATCAGTTAAAAAGATGCATTTCTTGTTTGTTATTGACCACTTTACTATCGCATATTTGGTTCATAATTAATCTATCATTCATGTTCATACTTGTGTTTTTAGCCTGTACTTAGAAAAAAACAGACACAATCTACGATAGTATATAGTGAGAGTTTTGGCAACGCGTAGCATCATTTGCCACCTAAAAGCGTGGGTTCTTTTTTATCACTCAACTCTGTCCCTGAGAGGCCTAAATAAAAACGGAGCACCCTGATGTACAAGTGCATCGATTATAAATGCCTTAATCTTTCAAATTTTAATCTTATCACATTTCAAACCCGGCATAATAAACAATCATGCTGTTTTTTATAAATATGCCTGAGTAAAAAATTAAAATGTCATATATTTAAAAACTGAGCTAGCAGAACTGGTTCAGAGCCATCAAATTTAAAAAAAGTATTTAAAAAAAGATAGAATTGGTTTTGCTGTCATTTTTGAAACCATTTCATTGGATTACTGTATATTGAATGTATTTTGCTAAAATTCAGTTTATATAATTTGATAAACACAGTCATACTTTTTTTAGATAAATCTAAATCCCTTCTATTGTAGCCTACTTAGTCTTTTCTAAAAAATAATAAAGTATTAAAACATTTTGAACCGTGTCGCAAAACCTTGTTCCAACCTGCGAGTGTGACAGGGTTATCGCTATACTTCTACAGAACCCCTGCTTTTTAATAACACACTCAGATATACAGCTCTGGAAAAAATTAAGAGACCAGTCTTAATTTTCCTCCAATCTTCATCTCTACATTTCTTAATGGAAATGCTCTTAGTAAAAAAAATTTGGGGGGGAATTTGGTATAAATGTTGTCAGTAGTTTATAGAATAAAACCAAAATGTTAATTTTACTCAAACATATTCCTATAAATAGTCAAACGAGAGACACTGAACATTTGCAGTGGTCTCTTAATTCTTTCCAGAGCTGTATAGTATACAGCATAGTGGCATCATGGCTTAGTTATCGCAGTTGGTTTAATAACAGAGATTACAGAGTAGAAGCTACATGCTGCGGGGGACAGTGGTGAGGGTGCAGCGACGCTGAAGTAATACACTTGTCGGATACGCACCAGCTGACTGAAGTGGTGCGGATTCATAGCAGCCGTGCACACACAATTTCACAGTACAGGCACACAGCTGATCCTCAAGTATAGGCTCTGTCATTCAGGGCACTATTCAGCTATGATGAGTGAGCGAGCTATGCAGTATGAAGTGACACACTGCATCAAATTGTTTGGTAAAAATTCAGCCCTGAACCAAATGGAGTGATCTAGTTAGTCATTTACTGTACGTGAATGTTGCTGAGAGTGAGTGAGTGAGTGAGTCAACCATCAAATTCACACACATGTAGGCACGCACGCACGCACGCACGCACACACACACACACACACACCTCAAATATAAGTCAGGAAAGGAAAAGCTTATCTTGTGGTGAGGTAACTTTTTGCACAAACCTTCTTTTCTTATCTTGACATTCTACACATGTACATCTAGCCCTAAATGTACATCTAGCCCTACTACTTCACTACCACACAGTAATATTAACATTTACACTACTTACCGTAGCCAACCCGATTGCATTCCAGTATATATATTGTTATTCACCTATAGTCCAGTTTTAGTGAAGCAGATTGTTGTACTGTAACTACGTCTTTGATGCTGAAAATCCATATCCAGTTGCCTTGATATTACCAGTCCATCATGTTCAAAGCATACTTACCCTTTAGATCTAGTTAGAGATGAAGAGCTGGATTTTTTCTTATAGGCCAAATCAATTCCCTTTATCCAGCCACGTCCATATGACATCACTTATTGATTTCATTCATTGATTTCCCTGAAGGAAACTGACCATGTATGTTACGATGACATTTGTTAGAATAAAAATCCCGAAGCAAGAGGATTTAAATAGCAACACTGAGGCATGTTTTGTTGTGGGCAGACGGACGGTCCCTTATGTATTGCATTATGGTCCGCGGAGGCTACTGTCGGTCTGTGGAGTAATGAATAATTTCTATTCTTTGCATGAATGCTTTTACTCCTCTCTGTGGCTCACTGTGAGACAATGCACAGATGTCATTTTAAACAGCTGGGAGAGATCCACTCAAATGCACTCTCTCGGCTTGTATGAAAAAGGCACACTGTCATGCAAATGTTTCACTAAATGCTGAGTGAGCCCGACTAGGCTGTGTATTATCAGCCAGCCACCTGCAGAAACAAAGACATGTAGATGTATATTTGGTATATGGACTTGACTTACATAGCGCTTTTTAGCTGATCTTCTCAGCCCCAAAGGGCTTCACATTTCTTACCACATTCATTCACCCATACATACACAGATGGCAGTAGCTGCCTTACAAGGCACCCTCTGAACCATCGGGAGCAATTTAGGGTTCAGTGTCTTGCCCAGGGACACTTCAACATGTTGCGGGTAGGCGGGAGGTCGAACTTCCGACCCTGCACTCCAGAGGCGACCTCCCTACCCACTTCCCCATTTGCTGTGCGGCTTTTTCACACTGTTGAGACTCTTACCAGCTCATAAAACATGCATTGATCCTAATGGACATTTTAGTGTAGCAGTATTCTGGTGGCTCATGGGATGAAACTCTGTGAAAAAGATTTGTTTGGAGATACTGTTCATTTCGAAAATTTAAAATGGAAACATTTACTGTGTTTTACTTGAATTGAGCATTGAACACTTCGTCCCAAAAAAATACATGAAAAAAATAAAGAATAATCACACATTTTGTGGACCTTCTGCCTATGTTGGTGAGGATTGTGAAAG
Organism: Ammodytes marinus; assembly: GCF_949987685.1. Classification (NCBI taxonomy): domain Eukaryota; kingdom Metazoa; phylum Chordata; class Actinopteri; order Uranoscopiformes; family Ammodytidae; genus Ammodytes; species Ammodytes marinus. Next base: position 29,214,719 of record NC_137231.1, read on the forward strand.
GTCAAGTGCTTAATTGATTTAAATAGAGAAAATTTCCAGTTTCCACAATGGCGCAAAATCCTGCCAGTCTTTTCTTTCAGCTTTTCAATCATACAGTAGCTACGATCATACATCAGCCAAATCCGATATTTTTCCTCGCTCAAAATGATCATTTATGTTCAGATAATTTGTCCAAAAAACTCACAAAAAACCATTGCCTGTCTTCCAAGCCCAATCTCGTTGAAACATTTTGGCGAGCTCACCCCTTCATTGAGAGTAGTTCACACACTTAGAGGCACACTGTCATACAAATGTTTCACAAAAGGCTGAACGAGCCCGACCTAGGCTGCCTGCCACCGGGAGGAACTGCTGCTTGGCCTGTGCACAAGCTAAACATTCTGCCAAAATGAAAAAAAAAAATTGTTTCCTACAACTTGATGCATACATAGCCTACCCTGCGTTCCAAATCACATATTTTTCCCTTTTACTATACTACATGCTGGTTTCCAAACTTCAAGATGAAATTGGAATGGATGTACAGTATAAGGGCATCCTGGTATTTTTGGCATACTTCATTTGACATGCATGTATTGGGACATCTTGTTCTTTTTCTGGCATACTAAATAGTATGTAAGTATGGGTATTGGAACGCAGGGATAGTTTTCCAAAGCAACCATGAAATAACCCTGTAAAATGATGAATTTCTTTTTGCAAATTATGCAGGATTTGTATGTGTCACTTCCTGGTTTTACATTTGTGATGTTTAGCCTTTTGTACCTTGAATTGTTGTCAGAGCATTTTGCATTGTGAGATCCGGCGGTTAGGTTTCCAAAATCAGTCAATACAATTGCACCTGACCACTTGCCTCAAACAAAGCCGCGGCATTTTTAGAGGAAGTGAAAGGAAGAATAGTTCTCTGTTCCCATTATATTGTGACAATGCCAGTCAGAATAATGACAGGAAAGAAAGTAAAACGATCCATTTTACACAAGGCAATTTTTAAGTCAAGGAAAACATGTTTCTTCAAGTAGCTGCTTCATAGGAGTGATGAGACACACACTTTACATGACAATGCTTTTTCCTGACAATTCTTTTGTAACTTTACAAGGTTTTTCACTGTCTTGTCTGAGTTTATTTTTTAAATGCAGGATTTTTAGTTGATGCTAGCTGGGCGGGTTGGATCACTGTCAATCACATCAGATCGGAAATTAAATCATATTCTTAACAAAGAACATAAAGATGTTTTTATGTTTGGATAACACTTTACAATAAGGTACACACAATTAGTAACTACTAAATATGTTTTACTTTTTAAGTTTTTTGCGACTTTTTTGCATTTTGGGAGTTTTTTTTCTATTTGTGCGTCTTGAGGTACATTCAGCGGTATTTGAACTAGTCACCACTTGGTTGAATGGCTCTTTTGGCACCGAAAGGACCAAATATGCCACCAGACCCTTCACAGTAGAAACCGTCCTCCGCACGCCTTTATCTCTTTGACTGCGGGATTGGACCTAATTATATCCAAAAACTGAGATAAGGATTTGAACACAACCTCTGGGATTCAAACATACCTTTTAATGAATGCTACATCTCCAAGTATGACATATGTGTGACATAGGTGTGATAGTGTGACCAGGCAACAAGCTTTTCCAGACTGCAGCCTGTTCTTTAGGTCTTTTAATTTTTTTCTTTGGGGTGTTGAACTTAACATTTCCCAGTTAGAGAAAGACACAGGCCCAGTGGGATTCAAACAAATTGTCGAATTGTTTGATATTTTTTAAAGTGCATAACATTTAAAAAATGAAAATAAAACATCCTATGTTTCTTTTAAAATCAAAATAATAAATATGGTAAAAATAGATCAAGTAATAAAAAAGACTGTTACGTGTCTGCTGCACAACCCTAACCCTCCATACAGTGTGATGTGTAGATGTCAGATAGAGTAAAGTCAAAGCGTTGCTGGCTTGTGGCTTTTGGACAGTATAGGCTTACGTCACATCTCTGCAGCAGCTAGCTAGCACTGCCAGCGGCAGCCAACCAAGTGCTAAGTAGTTTATAGTGTGTCGGCGCATAGGATAAGCCCTCATCAGTCATGCACACAGTGGTTACTGGCTTCAGCCTCAGCCCGCCTGAGCTCTGAGCCTCCAGGAAAAGCAACACAAGGTTGCTATATATCGTTCACTCATTAAAGGTGGAGTCAGCGATTCTGGAGAACGCTTGATGACAAAATAACTTTTTATCAAAATCCGTGAATATTTTCTCACGATTCGCGCAACCTGTTTGTACTGTGTGCGCTGACAAAATAGTAATCCAGTGTTAATACACAGCATAGTATTTATATAAACAAGGGATATGTAAATAAAGGGTCCCACCATAGCTAGCAAATATAGCCTACATTATTTCTCTAAAGAAGAAGAAAAAAAACAGTGATGAAAGCATTTTTGTTGACGTTTCATTTATCATTTTGTGCACAGTCAAACACACACCCCTGTCAGAATGATTCCCTTTGATGTGGCTTTAATCAGGTTGAACAACATTGTCTTCTCAGATTTTTTTCCACATATAGCCTAACATCCCTCCCCTTTGTTTCCTGTCGTGTCCCCAGTTTGTCACACAGTTAAAGACTGACTGCACCGGGGCTATGTGTGTCCTCTATCCTCTCTGCTACTGTTGTTTTTAGCAGCACCTTCCCTTCCCGTCTCATCCCATTTCTCAAGAGAGCTCAGACAGACGTATGTGTCTCAGTGTTACCTTGTGTTTTTTTTATCTTGGATTTTTTTGTGATACTGTGTTGAGGTTCTTGTGAAGTGTTGCCCCTGTCTTTCGAGCGTGTTCAATCGAGAAAGAGAGAGAGAGAAAATATGCACTGCAGCAATGTGCGGAACGAGAATCACAAATGGGATTCTAGTTTTATAACTAGTGCAGTGCCCGTCGGAAGCAGCTATTAACTTATGCATACTTAAATGCATACTTAAACTGTCTATGAAAGCGGGACACAGAAACAGATGTGGCCTACACATAGGAAGTGTCACAGTCATCGAAATGTGGCTGTTTCATAGCTCATCAATGTCACTTTTTGTCTTTCTGTAATTTGATTTTGCCTTTCGAAAGAGATTGTCTCCATGCCTTTGTTCTATAGTTCTATAACAGCTTACGATTTACTTTAGGTAGGCCTCTGCTTTTCTTAGACGTTTGAGGTCAAACATTACGGAATGTTGAGGGGATGGATCATTTTGTCTTGTTGGTAGTCTGTTTTTATATCAATTTAATGGCTTATTTTTATCCTTAATATTTTGTGTGCAGCATTTTTCAATGGGGTAGTTCAGAATTTTGCGAGGTTAGTTTTATTTCTAACATCATTCTATCAACACAGACATTCACATCGATAGTCTGGCGTTATAATTGATTTGCCTCGGGCGTACTGTGGAGTGGGCACGACTGGTTTTATTAGCAGGCTAGCCACAACCGTTGACCTGTGCTAGCCTAGCACCAGCGAACTCGGCAACAAGAAGGACTGAATGAAATTGGTTGAAAACGTCTTCCAATGATTAATAACACAGAGGCTAACTTGGAAATGAGGTCCATAAATCCAAAATGTCGAACTACCCCTTTAACTGAATTAAAAAGTGCTATATTAAAAGCTTGACTCACTTACCTATAAAAATCGCTTTTACAGCTAATCCCATTGAGCTGTGTAAAGCCATGTGCAGAAATAAAACATACAGTTGGTGTTTGAAAATAATCCTGATCCCCATTCCAATGTTGAATAAGACAAGCACACTAATCCACTGTGGATTATTGTGTTCCATATTAGCTTTATCCTTTTGATACGTACGTGTACAATATGAGCGATATCAGGTGAGTGTGAAATGGTAATTAACATGAGGGAGACACTCGCTGTTCTCCAGAGTACATGCACACCGAGGTTTTGGTGTCAGAATATTAATAACCAGAATATGAATCATGCTGTGCAGAAGACTTATTGAATACAGCAGAACTGTGCACCAACTGGAACATGGGTGAGTTAACGTTTGTCAATTGAGCGGTTCCTTACCTTCTGTACAAATGAAATGAAGTACGATGGTCTGGTAGGATCAGGCTACAATATTTCATGACTTTGAAGATAAAATTATTTGAACTGATTTACTTCACCATTCAGAGTAAACCCACAACATCTGTCCTTGTGCCCAAAGACCAATACCCCCCCCCCCAAAAAAAACCTTTTATATTGTTGCTGCACAACATAATCTCTAATCCATTTTGACATTTTAGTCATTATCGTGAGGTGTGTGTACCTTAGCCTAAATTGCGAGCTCCACACCTCACAGCATGCTATCTGCAAAAAGCGATTGCAAAGACGCAGAGCCGATGACGTAGGAAACGCTTGGAAGGATAATAATAATATGATGAATTTGAACAGAAATAGATAGCCCCAAAGTGTTAATGTGATGTCTTTTTTTTCTTTTCGGAATTACATTTGAATCACGTCTGGCTCAAGTGTTGTTGTTGAAATGAGTTTTAACCAAGGCTAGTGGCCAGCTGTTGATACATCAAAAGTAGAAACACAAATAGGCTAATAATAATCTGGAAAGATTCATCTTCTTGCATTTTGAGTATTGATTCCGTGATGTAAAAATATGTAATCACATCACTTCCCTGCGGTTTTAAGCAACAGTCAATTGTAAAGGAGTTGCCTATATGAAAATGTCAGGCGTCGTTATTCAAGCGCTATTGTATCTTCACTTTAAAATCCAATTAAGTGTGAGACTCTGAGCTTGTCTCTCTTTTTAGTCTTATTAAAATGTTAGGGTTTGAAAAATAACAACAGCAGGCCACTAGCCTTGGTTAAAACTCATTTCAACAACAACACTTGAGCCAGACGTGATTCAAATGTAATTCCGAAAAGAAAAAAAAGACATCACATTAACACTTGTGGCTATCTATTTCTGTTCAAATTCATCATATTATTATTATCCTTCCAAGCGTTTCCTACGTCATCGGCTCTGCGTCTTTGCAATCGCTTTTTGCAGATAACATGCTGTGAGGTGTGGGGCTCGCAATTTAGGCTAAGGTACACACACCTCACGATAATGACTAAAATGTCAAAATGGATTAGAGATTATGTTGTGCAGCAACAATATAAAAGGTTTGGGGGGGGGGGGGATTGATCTTTGGCCACAAGGACAGATGTTGTGGGTTTACTCTGAATGGTGAAGTAAATCAGTTCAAATAAATTTATCTAACGTTTACCGCTCGCTCAGTTATATCTTTGAAAACTTTTTTCAAAGATAATTTTTTGTCCTTTTTATGCTTTATTAGACAGTTTGGAGAGACAGAGATACTCATACTCTTTTCAGACGCTTACTATCATGCAACTAACTCCCTCAATGGTTAGAAGGATTTTGTGGATTTGGGTGTACATGGGGATTTAAAGCTGCAATGCGTAACCAAATCGATATTATGTGGAAAGCATGACAAATGAAAAACAAATGAGTTAATCGTTATCTTTTATTGCTATGTGCTCCCCATTACAACAAACAGCATCAGTAGTGTACACTTCAATCTACACAAATACGTAGCAAAGCAAATAGAGCAGAGAGTGACTGACAGTCATGACAATCAATATACTTCAATGCACGGATAGCACCGGGGTATCGATACAGTACATGGAGAATCCTATGCAGTAACATCTGTCTGAGGGCTCAGGGATTGTCAATGTAACATCTACAACTATACCCTAGTAATCATTATTACAAGCTCTGTATAACATTAGCTGCAATGTTGAATAGACAGCAAGTAAAGGGACGTGAAGAAGAACGGGGAAGGAAAATGTAAAATGGTTAGACAATATACTGACGACTACAAACAGCATACAAACAACATTACTGGTTTACTGGTTGCTACACTATTTATGTTTTATTGAATAAGATAAAAGCATTTGTCTGGTCAGTATATGTGTCGCCGTGACAACAGCTCTGTTAACAACAACTTCTACTAAACAGCTGAGAAAAAGACAGCTTTCTGACAACAAGTAAGACATCTCAAAAAGGAGCATGTATATTTACATCTAATTGTTTGCAAAAAAAACAATGTCATTTCTAGTCTATCATAAAATTTAAAAAAATTAAAAAAAAAGTAGAAAAAAAGTAGAAATCCGTAAAAAAAGAAAAATGAAATTGTGGATGAAAATAAGAATGTTGTCATGAATGTGAACGGTTTCTCAATGGTATATCTGCTGCAGCTTATTGACCAGCGGGCGCTGTACATACTGTAAAAAAAAACAAAAGCAGCACCCTTTAACTTTTAATAAATATTAATGTACTCAATGCTATATACATGTACTATACATTGGCACACAGGAGTGAGTGTGAATAGTTGCGAGCTACTTCTTTGCTGAAAACACAAAATCGTGTCTTTTGCTATTGCAGTCAGATGCATGGTGGTGGTGAGGAAATCTTTTTTTTTTGCCTTTTTCAATAAATAGCCTTTTTTCTCTCTGTCCTGAACCACCTTCTCCCATTTTAAAAAAAAGAGCCATTTCGGAAATACTTAAAAAAAAAAAATCCATATACAGTAATACTCTTTTGAAAGTCCAGCTTTGTGTGCTTACAATGAGGCTTTGTTCCTGCAAAAAACAAAATATACAAAAAAATAAAATAAAAAAATCAGACTGAATGTGACAGGCTGCAATGAGCTTAAAGCTCCATTAAGTAAGATTTTTGACATTATAGTTTCGATAGGATGACTTGACTAATGTTAAACGGTCGCTCCCACTGAGAATTAACACCCAACTCTGCAGCACCACAAAGCTTAGTATAGCCCTTTGAGTCGGCTCTCGTCAACACCCCCCAGATAAAAACAGATACAATTAAAGAGCTGAGTGTAAGCTAAGTTAGCACCGCGAAGAACGTCAGCTGAAATGAACAAGCAGGTGGTGAAGAAAGTGGACCATCTAGCAGCTGGAGACATGGTCGTTTACATCAGGGATTTGGTAAAAATGTAATCTAACAGGTGCAACACTAGTGTGATTCAATGGGATGCTCAGGTTGCTCTGATTCTGCTTGATTTATGAATTTGTTCGCTAACGGGTTAGCCGCTAGCACTTGCTATGTGCGTGGGCTATACTCTGTCCCTGCATTCCAAATCACATACTTTTTCTTTTTACTGCACTACATACTAAAATACAGAAGAGTTTTAGGGCCACAGGAGAGAAAACAAAATCAGATAAGGAAGTATTTTTTTCATTATGTCGAGAAATGTCAAGAATGAAGACAAATACTCCAAAATGCGATTGGAGTTAGTGGGGCATTTATGTATTTTCAGCATACTACATTTAACGTGCATGTATTGGGACATCCTAAAACTTTTTCTGGCATACTAAATAGTAGGCAAGTATGGGTATTGGAACGCAGGGTTTGTCATACAACTGTGGTACTGTAAGTTTGTTTGGGAGTCTTTCTACCCCCTAGTGGTCAAAAACTGCTTAATGAAGCTTTAAGTGTCTGAAATCCAGGGCGTATGTGTCTTTAAAAAAAAAAGTTGTTTGCGTCATTAATGGTCACATCAAATCTGAAATTTCAAAACACACTTTGTATGGTGATATCTTCCTTTTTAAACCTGCTGTGTATAACATACAGTAGGCTACTTTCTAAACAATATAGTTTGATATGTTGGGAAATGTGCTTATTTGCTTTCTTGCTAGAAGTTAGGAAATTCGGAGGCAGTTAGCAACATATCTTAGCTTAGCACAATGAATACAAAACAGGTGGAGACAACTAGCCTAGCCTGTTTTTTTTATTATATGTCCCATTTTGTACAGATTAAACAAATTATATATCATGTTAATTAGTGAGTTCTAGAGGTGATGATAGACGTAGGCTAACCTTGAATTTTGGACAGAGCAGAGCTAGCTGTACTTTCAGTGTTTACACTAAGCTAAGCTAACTCTCTCCTGGGTGTAGCTTCATATTAACCATATGGATATTGGAAGTGTTATCCAGCCGTCTTCTTAATTTGGCAAGCGAGCAAATACATTTATATCTTAAAGTTCCTGTAAAACATTCCCCAGAGAACCTTGCAACAGCATTTCAAAGTGGAACATTTCAGTTTGGTTACATTTATCCTGCTGCTGATACGTTTACCATTAGAGATACTTAGTCTAAATGATAAAAAGTTGTTTGAAAGTCTCTCAAAATAATACTGCTATTTTCATGTACAGTATTTACAGGAACCTTTATAAATACCCATTTTTATAGAAACTGTAGAGCGCCACAAAAAAGACATTGCTAGATATATACTGTATATAAAACGAAAATCTATACAACTAAAAACGTTTTCCCTATTGGTTTTCCACTGTTTTATTTCTTCCCACTTTAAACATGTGGCCATATAAAAGTCTAGGTGCTGGATTGGGAAAAATTGAATTCTACAAGTCAAGCATCATATTTACATTTTTTTTTTGGCAAGAAAAATGGCATTTTTTTGTAGCGTTCAAGTAAAGAGGGGGTCCACTTTCTCATGGATTCTGTATGCATGAATTTTTTTCACAAGTGGAATGAGCTGTAACGACTGCACTTGTTGTTGAATTGGATTTAGCTTGCCGTTGCAACGCTCGGCATACACCAGGAGCCTGATAAATTACAACAAGAGAAAAGACCAATCAGAAGGGCAATGCAGACACCCTCCTTACTGCGAGAAGAAGTCAAGAGTTTGGTTGGAATTGGGCAACCGTTTCTTCGTAAAAAAAAAAATCCACTGGTATATTAAAAGCTTGCAGCCAGTCGGTGTAGCACAAAAGCTTCTTTGAATTGAATGAATGTGTCCTATAATGGCTATTTGGCTTTCTCTGAAAATGTTTCACTAATCAATTAAGCTTTTCATTCGACAAAAAGGAAAATTCCCCCTTTCGGACCATGTTCCATTGAAATGATCGTATTTATTTGAAATCATAAGCAAAGAAATACGTCTTGTTTGAGTCTAAAAAAAAGGCTCTCTGTAACATGTCAAAGTCAAGTATTTAAAAGTAAAATCAGGGGGCAAGAGGGGAAGGGGAAATTCTTAACAGCACAAAGTGAACCAGCACTTTTATTTATTTCTTAATCTCTCTCTCTCTGTCTCTCTCTGTTTTTGCCGTGAGGAGAATCTGTTTGAAGCTGGATTTTTATTTTTCTGCTGTAGATTTAAAAAGTCCTGAAGGGAGGGGGGGGGGGATTTGGGGTGGAGCGTCAGTCTCATCTCTCCACTTCAGAATACGCTGTAGGCCACCGGCTATCTGTCAAGCTAGTGGACTCTTGACCTTGCCTGGGATCCGCCCGTGGGGATTGCGCCTCCATCGCGTGCAACTTCCTGCCAGTCACACCAACGTTTCTCGGGACCCTCCTCGGAGCTGTGGTGATCTTCGACTGGGTTTTTCTAAGCAGCGGGGAAGAAGCAGGGGCGGTGGGGGTGGGGGTTACTTGTTGTTTTGAAGCATTACTGCCCGATGTCGCGGGTCCCTTGAACGGGCCTAGTTTGCCGGCGCGGGTGCCGTTGGCAATTAACGTCTCCAGGAGCTGAGAGGCAGATCCAAAGCGCACATACTCTTCTTCGGTCTCGGCCGCCTCAGAGAACATAGACAGCGTTCCCCCTCCGGCCGCCAGCCGCTTGGTGCAGGAGTCGCAGCACAGCTTGTTGTAGCCCGGGATGGAGCAGTATCGCGCCAGGACCTCCATCTGGCAGAAGATGGATTTGTCTCCGTTACAGGGGTCGTCTGAAAGTCAAAGAGCAAAAAAGTGTGAGCTTGGTGTGTGTGTGTGTGTGTGTGTGTGTGTGTGTGTGTGTGTGTGTGTGTGTGTGTGTGTGTGTGTGTGTGTGAAGAGTGCTGGTGAGTGTTGGTAGAGTGTAGAGGGCCCCTGGGAAGAGAGGAGTGGATCATGCATTACAGAGCACTGAGGCAAGGTTTTCTTCTTCTTCATCACAGACGGAAAGTGAAGCGTTTGTGAAAGAACTGCTCTTTCTACTTTCTACTGCTTAGACAGTGGGCCTTAGTTTACTACTGCTATATATATACAAATATATATATAAATACATCTATCTAAATACAGTATTATCTATCTATCTATCTATCTATCTATCTATCTATCTATCTATCTATCTATCTATCTATCTATCTATCTATCTATCTATCTATCTATCTATCTATCTATCTATCTATGATATTGTATTTTTGTGATGAACCTTATACTGTGGTTTTGAAAGTCACTAAATGAAAAAGGAACTGATTTATTCAGTGTTTTGTTTACTACTGACACCCACTGTGGTCATAGCAACAGAGAAAATAGATGAGCTGTTCACAGCACCAACCAAATTAACTTCCTTACTTGCAGCCTTTCATCCAAAACATTGTCATCAAAGCTGTCACTTTATCCACCATTCTATTTCACTAGCTATGTACGGGCTATTTCTATTTTTACTGGCAAAAAATGTGATACCGAAAACAAATAAGGAGAAATGTTTTTTCCGTTAAATCATCTGAATGAACGATAGAGCTGCAACGATTAATCGACGAATCGATTATTAATCGATTATTAAAATAATCGACCAACTATTTTGATAATCGATTAATCCTTTTGAGTAATTTTTTAATAAAACATTTCCAAATTCTCTGATTTGAAATTTGAATATTTTCTGGTTTCTTTAATCCTATTATGACAGTAAACTGAAATATTTGTGTGTTTTGGACATAACAATACATTTGAGGACGTCAACATGTGCTTTGGAAAATTGATCAACATTTTTCACCATTTTCTGACATTTTACGGACCAAAACACTAATCGATTAACAATCGAATAATCGAGAAAATAATCAACAGATTAATCGATTATCAAAATAATCGTTAGTTGCAGCCCTAATTAACGAGTTAACATTTCCAGTGGTTGTAATAACAACTCTATGCACATTCATAATCCCGTGTTGATTAAAAAACAGCCTTGTTTAGTAATATTCTACAGCTGCCACATGCACCATCGATCAATCCTTTTAAATCTTGGCTGTAAATATCATCTTGGTATTGATGTTGAAATGAAAGAGTCCAAATAAACAAGTGGCATATGGTGACATTTAAGAATGATACACTCTTACTGGCACTCTAAATAAAATGTGCTGTTAAATTTTTTTTGTTTGTGAAGATTGTAGAAGAAGGATGAGGGCTGAAGCCAGATGTGGCATATAGGAAAAGGGCAGATTTAATCTCCACACATTATCATCAATATTACTATTTTTAAAGGTGAAGTTTACGTAAATATAAGTGTTAAATCACTCTATATTCATACAGTGATCACTTATATAGTGTGCGCGTTTCATAACTCCAATCTCTTAGTCATCCGCTCTGCATGTATTCGGCAAATACACTTTTCTCCCGAAACTGGTATCCAATCAGAAGAGAGAACGCTACAAACCGGCACGTCTCACTGCCAGTGCACGTGCAGAGCGACATATCGGTGAATGTGTATGCGCCTACAATGGCGGAGCAGGTAAAAATCCTTCACAATGTCTGTTTTTATGGTTTTTATCATGTTTTATCACACTTATGGATCTGAGATGATGCTAGATAACTCGCTGCTTGAAGACCGCTCTTAAAGGTTTTCTTAAATCAGCTGCTTTTAACTTCCTGTGTTGTGCTTAAAGGAGCATTGTGTAGAATGTATTGGCATTTCATTTTTAAGAACGGACTTGGTCGAAATGCAATATATCATTCATTGTATGTTTTTTCTTTTATTTCTCTTTTAGCACATAATGGACAAACTTAATGGCCATGTGCATTTTTAAAGTGGGTGTCCTTGGGAAATGCATCTGTTGGAAGACCAAGAAGAAGTACAATAGAGTACATCGCTAAATACATCTTCACTTCATCACTTGATATTGTGGAAAGACTTGAGGCGGTTGTGGATAATGCCATCTTTGGTAACTAGTGTTTTGTCCTTGAAGGCCACTGTAGCTTCTGTTATTATTCGAAAGCGGTGGGGTTGCCCAGGGAGCATTGCATTCAAGAACTTTCACCGCTAAATGCCACTAAATATTCAGACACGTCAAACTGCATCTTTAAAGGGGCACTGTGTAATACGACCTCATCAAGAAAGTTTAAGAAAGTTCTAGAATGCAACGCTCCCTGGGTAACCCCACCCTTTTTGAATAATAACAGAAGCTACAGTGGCCTTCAAGGACAAGAACAATTCTAAATTCTAAACAATGCACTGGATGACATTCCAAAAACATGGAATCCTCCATAAGACTTGCGCTCAATGTACAAAATGTAATATTAATATTTGTAATTCTCCGCTCAGGAAGATAATTCAGATTATTGGCAGAGGTGATTTTACACCAATGAGGACATATTTATGAATGAGGATATTGATTTTAGCTAATAAATAACTTAAAATGTTACACAGTGCCCCTTTAAACATTTGAACTGTTTAATCTCGTATATGGTAAAACAAAACGTAACAGTCTGACTCTATATCTATTTAAAGTTAGCAAACATTAGCCTCACCAATCTCTGCTTATACCAAACCAAGTAGCAAAACTCCTGTGTGTGTGTGTACCAAACAAATTTGGTTGTGATTACATCTTTCTGTTTACAACTGTTCACTAGCAATAGGAACATTGTGTTATTATAATTTTTTCAGAAGCATTTTGCACTCGAATTTCAATCTGCAGACCAATACGGCATAGCATTTTTGAATGTACTTTGACTTCCCTCCAGGCCAGGTTGTGTCCCATTTATTTCATTAGGTGATACAAATATTGGCAGTATTTTGAAACCTGCTTTACTACAATTCAACACAGAGAATATCTATGTTATGTTTCGTCAGAGTTGTACTAGTTCAGGTGCAATCTGAGTTTGCTTACCAACTATAATGAAACTTTAAAAAAAGAAAGAATTATGCAGACTTGATTTTCACTGTGATGAATTGCACAACTTAAGCCAGTCTAAAGAGTTGTGCCCTTGATTGATTTTAACGCCATAGAGAAATTAATGGAAAGAAATGGCTGCCTGGAAGGTCGGGACAATACATCACAGCAGTGTTCGGGAGGTGAAACTTGCTAAAATGGCTTTTAGGGAAGGAAAAGACAAATTATATATTTTTGGTTTATTTTGGAGGGCATGAAATGTGCTGACAGGTTGATGCACTGAATTAAAAAGAAAATGTGATGTGTTATGAGTTATGAGCCAGCAACAGGTTTTGCGTCAGTTCTTAAAGGTTCCGGAAAAAACTTGGTAAAAATAGTAAAAAGTCAATATATGAGATCAAAGTTGGGTGTCTCAATAAGAATTTACAAACAATTTGATTGGAAATAATTGTTCATAAATATTTTAAAACTGAAGTAAAATAACAGCTTTTTTGACTATTTAGACTGTTTGACAGGACTGTGCCGTTACAGTATTGAACGTTCCGCATGGCAACAGTAATTTAAAAATATGCAAAGATATTTTTTGGCATTTTTCATGCTTTATTGACAGTGTGTAGAGACAGAGGTGAAATGGGGCAGAGAGGGGAAGACATGCAGAGAACTGACCCGGGCGGGATTGGAACCCAGGTCTGCTGCGGGGCCTGGGCGCAGTGGGTATGGGTTACATTACATTACGTCATGGTTGTGCTTACCGTGGCAGGCTCCCGGTCGGCAGGTTCTCACGTTCTCCGGTCTGTCTCCAGTGCATTGTTCTCCGATGCGACAGGTGACCAGACGCCTCTCCATCCCCTCTCCACACGTCACAGAACACTGCAATACATTCAAGATTAAAAAAAGGTTAAAGACCTACTTCACCGGTGAAAATATGAAAGTGTATTGAACTCTGAGATCCTATATAGTATAAATGTGCAAAAATGTTAGAAATTGGATCATCCTAGCCTGAGAAAAGGCAGAAAGAGTGTTTTATTGTCTCAGTGTCTAACCCTACATTTTCCCATGCGTGACATCACACATGGGAAAATGTAGGGTTATGATTAATAGGACAGCTGGGCCAAGGGGAGACAGAGGGAAGAAAAACCTTTTTTCATTATAATAGCGATTTTATTATCATAGAGCGCCGGTTCTATATAGGTGAAGTATTCCTTTAACTGTCATATGCACAACAATTACAGCAGCAGTCATTAGCAATGACATTCTTAAAGGTGAAAGTGTGTAGAATTTATTGGCATTTTTTTCAGAACAGACTTGGTATAAATGGACTATAATATTATTCATAAGTATGTTTTAAAGGTGAAGAAAGCGATTTATTTATGTTAATATAAGTGTTAAAGGTGCTGTAAGCGGAATGGTCAGTTTAGCTAACTTCCTGTCAGTTACTGCAGTTAGCAGTCCCCTCGCTCGTCCCTACGTCACCACATTAATGCACTGCGGTCTTCAAGCAGCGAGTTATCTAGCCATAAGTGTGATATAACATGATAAAAAACCATCAAAACAGACATTGGGAAGGATTTTTACCTGCTCTGCCATTGTAGGCACATAAACATTCACCCATCTGTCCTCTGGCGTGCACCGGCAGTGAGACCATGAGTGAGACGGGTATCGGTTTGTAGCTTTCTCTCTTGTGATAGGATATACATTTCAGGATCCCCCAATAAGTTTATTTGCCGATTACACGCGGAGCAGCTGACTGAGAGATCGGCTTTATGAAACGCGCACATTATGTAAGTGATCACTGTATGAATAAAGAGCAATTTAACACTTATATTAAAATAAATAAACCGCTTACTTCACCATTAAATCGCTCTTTATTCATACAGTGATCACTTATATAGTGTGCGCGTTTCATAAAACCGATCTCTCAGTCACTCGCTCTGCATGTAATCGGCAAATAAACTTTTCTGGTCTCCAATCAGAATTGGAATTGGAATCTCACTGCCGGTGCACTCGCAGAGCGACAGATGGGTGAATGTGTATGCGCCTACACCTGCGGAGCAGGTAAAAATCCTTCCCAATGTCTGTTTTGATGGTTTTTATCATGTTTTATCACACTTATGGATCCGAGATGATGCTAGATAACTCACTGCTTGAAGACCGCAGTGCATTAATGTGGTTACGTAGGGATGACGGAGGGGACTGCTAACTGCAGTAACTGACAGGAAGTTAGCTAAACTGACCATTCCGCTTACTTCACCTTTAATAAGTGTATGATCACTTGAGATAAACCATTTTTTTAAAAGATGCACAGATAGCAACACGCTCACAAACACAGAAAAATAATACGGTACTTGGAGGCCATTATCTCAAAATCTTCTTTTACTTTCATACTCTTAACCAAAACTACTACAGCACATACTCTACATAATAAACTAAACTTACCATAATCATTAGCACTATTCTGAATGTTATTACAGAAGAATTTGTTCATATAATGTCAATTATATGATTCATGATACATTTCGTGCTTAAAACAAATGCGGAAATGCATTACTAAGACCTAGTATAGTATTTTTTGATTCCAAAAAATTATAAAAAGCTGTATCCAATATCTGTACGGTAAAAACATTTGGGCATTCATTTGTTGTAAAGCAACACATAAATATGAATCTAACATCTACAGTTTATATGTTATTTGTTAAAGACATGCAAATGTACGCAAAAGAACACAGTGGTTGGAGCACAAAGCTGAAGCCAGTGCCATTAAGGTCACCCATGCAACAGTAAATGTCAAGTTAACTGAGTAGGAGGGAGGGAGGGAGGTAGGGGGATAACAAGGCTTGACTTGAAGTCCAATCTCCAAACCAAATGTCTCGCTACACGGTTGACCTGGCAACATTAAACTGGACCAGAGACAGCGCAGGGACTTTTCTTTACGCCACGTTAACCTGGACTTCCCTTTGAGAGCGCATAGGGAAATCCACAGGAAGGAAAGTCTTATCACTTAGCAAGTAGCAACACAAAATGTTTTTTAGCTAACGGTCAACTGGAAGCTTACTTTGCTGTTTAGGTTTACAGTGTCTTAATAGAGGATCTTAAAAGGTGCTCCAAGGAACTTTCAGTTTGTGTTTAATTCTAGCGCCCCATTTGGACAAAAGCGGTAGTGTTTTTACTACCACAGCAACCCGTCTTCAAAAATACTTTTGAAAGAGTGCGTGCTTTGCGAACATTTTTCAAAAATAAAACTCCAAATGCACTGTTCCAAATCATTATGCACAACAGAGTTTCAAAACATTTTATAGGTTGTAAATAACTAAAAATGGTCAGTTGTTGAATTTGCAGCATTAGGAGGACTAATCTAAAACATCTTAACAGGCCAAGTTACATGTTAACATAGGACCCCTTCTTTGATATCACCTTCACAATTCTTGCATCCATTGAACTTGTGAGTTCTTGGAGAGTTTCTGCTTCAATATCTTTGCGGGATGCCAGACTAGCCTCCCATAGCTGCTGTTTTGATGTGAACTGCCTCCCAACCTCATAGATGTTTTGCCTGAGGATGCTCCAAAGGTTCTCAATAGGGTTGAGGTCAGGGGAAGATGGGGGCCACACCATGAGTTTCTCTCCTTTTATGCCTAAAGCAGCCAGTGACACAAAGGTATTCTTTGCAGCATGAAATGGTGCATTGTCATGCATGAAGATGATTTTACTACGGAAGGCACTGTCCTTCTTTTTGTACCACGGAAGAAAGTGGTGAGTCAGAAACTCTACATACTTTGCCGAGGTCATTTTCACACCGTCAGGGACCCTGAAGGCTCTCTCCCCATGATTCTGGCCCAAAACATGACTCCGCCACCTCCTGTCTGCCGTTGCAGCCTTGTTGGGACATTGTGGCCATTCACCAACCATCCACTACTCCATCCATCTGGACCATCCAGGGTTGCACAGCACTAATCAGTAAACAAGACTGTTTGAAGATGAGTCTTCATGTATTCCTAAGCCCACTGCAACTGTTTCAGCTTGTAATATTCTTTTACGGGTGGCGGAATAATAGGTTTATGCACAACTGCAAACTTCTGGATCCTACACCTTGAGGTTTGGGGACTTCCTCATATTACCTTTATCCGAAAGAACCCGTCTGTGCTCTGAATCAGCCAAACATCTCTTCACAGTACGATGATCACACTTAAGTTTTTCGTGAAATATCTAATGTTTTCATACTTTGTCCAAGGTATTGCACTATTTGACGCTTTTAGGCAGCAGAGAGATCCTTTTTCTTTCCCATATTGCTTGAAACCTGTGGCCTGCTTAATAATGTGGAACGTCCTGAGACACGATACCATCAATGAGTGTAAATTAAATACAAACAATTACATGTTTATGACACTTAAGACTGTACAGTTATTCAACTAATTCACTCAAATATGCAAATGCAAAATATGCATCTGTTCATGCATATAGAGTTTTATATAGGTGCATATAGTCACCCCTCAATTGGTCTCTCGAGGATAAATACAAGTTAAATAAATAAATAAATAAAAATATACCCGGAGCTATAGCCTATATGGAGATTCTGCCAAAAACTCTGACCAATTATAACTGCTGACATGAAAAACTGCATCATATTAACTCATGTTCTCTCTGCTCTGCTCAGCATGACATCGGCTTTATTGGATTTTTTGATGGTGAGAGGTCTCATTTGTGGAAAACAAGGGGGACAAGATCTGACATTTTTTTTCAAAGGGAGATGTGACAGGGCTCTAATTAACACTTGGACACAAATATACTCTAATAGTGGGCTGAGCTGATAGCAATTAGGGCGACGTCGCTGAGACATTGCAGGCAAAAAACAAGGTTTCTTTCACTATACCTAGTCTGTTTGCATCTGTATATTTCTCCTATACAACCGTTGAGATCTGGCCTAAATTGGAGAGATTATATATAATTAGTATTATATATTTTCTTTCTACCAGTTTTTGTGTATTTGATGTATTTGCATTGTATATTGTGTATGTATTGTTGTTTTTGTTTCTCGACATCCTTGCAAATGAGGGTCACCCCTCAATTGCGACTGTGGCTCAGGTGGTTAAGCTGGTTGGCCAATGATCCTAGGGTTGGCGGTTCGATCCCAGCCCGGCCACTTGTGTCATGGTCGTTGTGTCCCTGGGCAAGACACTTCACCCACCTTGCCTCGTGTGAATGTGTATGACTGCTGTATGTTTGAGGTGGTGGTCGGAGGGGCCGATGGCGCTGAATGGCAGCCTCGCTTCTGTCAGTCTGCCCCAGGGCAGCTGTGGCTACTATGGTAGTTTACCACCACCGGTATGACTGTGTGTGAACGAATTGTCTGGAACCCTGTAAAGCGCTTTGAGTATCATGAAAGGCGCTATATAAATCCAAGCAATTATTATTAATTGATACAATACCTCGAGTATAAATAAAGGTTAAATATAATTTTTTTTAAATATATACAGTAGAGTCAGTGGCTAAACGATTAAGAAAGAAGATCAAAGGTGAGTTAAACTTTTGTATTAGAATTAAACAAAAATCTGTCTTTTTTCAAAATCTTTCCAACAGAGGGATGATGTGTGTTTATTTTACTTCCCCAATGACACACTTGTTAGGTGTTTCTCCATTCGTATTCATCCATGTACCTGCAGCACTTATCATGAAATACATGTCATGTTTCATGTAGGCGAAGATTGCCTCGAAACACATTCTAATTGGTTTTGCGAATACAGACTCCCCAATATTTACTAATTAGTTTGAAACTATGAAAGGGTAATTAAGTTAAATAGGCTATATTGAAAATAACCACATTGTCAGTCACCTAATTTTCATTGCAGTCATTCCGCATCACTGTCTAAATGTTTAATGCCTTATCTTGAATATTGATGTATTTTCTTTGTTTTTACTATCTCTTAAATGCAATTAATGCCGCTTCAAAGCACTTTGAATGGCCTTATGTCTGAATTGTGCTATAGAAATAAACTGGCCTTGCCTTGTTGATTGCTGTCTGTGTTCTCATTGCCAATTTTATAGTTTGGTATTTAAATTGTATTTAACATCTAATGTATTTGATCTGTTTCAAGTGGCTTGTGTTGCTAACCAGGCCGCCATTTTAAATAATACCTTGTTCTAAATGACTTGGCTGTATAAAAAAAAGAAGGTGAAATTTAAGAGAAAAAAAAAATAGTAAATATTTATTCCGTCCATGACCACAAAGACATAATAAATACACGATCAAAAGAAGCAATTGCCGAAAAGGGTGTAAGAAGCCAAGGCTTATCATGCCTACCCTCTTGACATTATATTATATCTCTATAATCTTCTTCTTATTATTATTATAAATAAAATGTACTGTAATGTAATGTAAAGCAATGTAATGTGGATGCCGTACCTCGGACCAGGCCCCAGTCCTCCACTGTGCGGGGCAGGGCACTCTGTTACAGGGCCGTCTGCTCTCTGGCTTCTCCCCGCTGCAGTACTTGCTGTGGACCGAGCGGTTGGTCCCGTCGTGGAGGAACTGCACACATCGCACCGTCCGGATCTGGAAGCCCAGGCTGCCGCAGGTCTTAGTGCAATACTCCCACTCCTCTGACATCCACCTGGACAAAGCGCAAACCAGGACACATACAGGTGAAACTCATATTAGAATATCATGGAAAATGAATTGGAATTGAGTCAAGAATTCATGCAAAAGGGGCCCAAACCAAGTACTGAGTACATACAGTATGCATGATTATACTTAGAGGGCCGACAATCCCTTTTTTATTGATTTCATGTTATATTCAAATTTCCTTAGCTTTTGAATTTGGGATTTTCATAAAATGTAAACCATAATAATCCTAATTATAACAAATAAAGGCTTTTTTACATTTTGATTTATTAGACATATTTGGAGAGACAGAGATAAAATGGGGGAGCAGAGAATGACCCAGGCTGGATTCTATCCTGTGGTCTCTGCTGCTACTGAGGACTGAGCCACTAGAGTAGCGTGTATACAGCAGCGTTAGATTATATCATGAAACAAAAAAAAAGTGCATGAACTAAGAATATATCAATGACGGAAAATGTATTTCGATAACAAATTAAGTTGTGGTTGATATTATTCAGAGACAATTCTGATGTTTTTCTGAGATTTGAGACACACAATTTAGTAGAAGGCAATCGGACCTTGCTTGCTTGAGTTTTTTTTTCTTTTGAAAATAGTAGCCTATCCATAGGTCATGTTTACATAAGCTCTGGTCAGGAGGCCATATTGATTTTGGTCATAAATAGATCAGTGTGTGCATTCATCCGATCACGAGTTAAAGGCCACAGGGAATTTCTCTAGAATTCCTTGGGACATTTAATTTAATTTAATTAAGCTTTATTGGCACGACCGATCAGAAATCTGTATTGCCAAAGCAGTACAGAGGAAATGTCTGTCTCTCTCTCTCTGTCTCCCTCCCCCACCTTGTCTGTCTTTCTACCAGGTATCCATGGTGAAGGGCCTATATGGTAAGCGCTCTACCCACTACGCCACCGGAGCACACTTCCCAGAATCTGTCTTTAAAGGAATACTTCACCCATACGGAACCGGTGTTCTATCATCATAAAATCACTATTATATTATAATAGGGCTGTCAAAATTAACGCGTTAACGCAGGGTGATTCATTTCTGGAATTAATGCATTCATTTTTTTTAACGCATTTAACGCATGTGCAGAATGATCCGCCCTGTGCATCCCACCCGCTCTACACTACAGTCACTCTTACGCTGTGGCTGACCCAGGATCAGTAGCTGTGCACAGCCAAACATAGCAGCATGTGTATGGTTTATCCGCTCTTTATTTTCCTTCTTTCACAAACACAGCAGCATAGATCGCAGGAAAAGAAACAATTGGGCTTAAACTCTGCTCGTGAGGAGACGTTACAACAGCTGTAGTCTTACAAAGCCAGACCAAACTACAGCAAGTAGTATGGTCTGGAAGCACTCCGTTTAGAGCCGTCTATTCGGGGGGAAACTGGGCTGGCCTGTTTTTATTTCTTTAAACCAATCACAATCATCTACGGCGGGGCTAACCCCGGGAAGCAGCCAATGGAGGCGTAGCGTTGTTTGCCGACGCCAGCGCTTAATAGACGCTGGCTGAAGTGGTCAAGCCAGACTACAACAGCTGTTGCGACCCGCGAATCGTGGCCGTTAATAACATGCATAAACTATAGCCTAATTTATAACAGCGATCGGGACTGCATGTAGGCTACTTACTCACTCACGGGTGATTCACATAAACTCAAATAAACACGTTTCACATGTGGAATGATCGATTACTGCGGCAACGCTCACACATCCGACCGAGGGAGAAGAGAAAGGAAACTTACTAAACAGACTCTCCGGCCGACTGACGTCACGGCCCTAACTGACAGTTATCCACACTGAATAAAACACATCTTAACACACTGTAAAAAATATCAAACACTAATTTATGAACTTTGAGGCCTTTTCTACACACAGACACACGAACGAACTGCAATCAGGTTGTATTCAGGAATGCAAAACCATGGATTCACTCAATACATGCCATTATAGCCTATGCTATATTTGCTGAATAGAGACAGCCAAATGTAAGTATGGTGTGGTTGTTTTAGTTGATTATAATTTATTTGCAGTAATTACACCATCATTTGGATTTTCAATGAATAAAAACTACATTAAAATTTATATATTCACCTTCTGTCCTTTATCTTTCAATTCATATAACAATATACAGAAAAAATTGTAATTTTTTGGGCCTATTTCGAATGGTAGAATTAATCGTGATTAATCCACGGAATCCTGTGATTAATCTGATTAAACATTTTTATCGTTTGACAGCCCTAATTATAATGAATGAGGTTTTCCTTCCCTCAGTCTTTCCTCAGTATTCCCTTGGCCCAGCTGTCCTGTTGATCATAACTCTGCATTTTTACTTGTGTGATGTCACACTAGTAAACTGTAGGGTTAGACAGTGAGACCATAAAACACTCGCCTTTTCTCAGGCTAGGATGAACCGATTTCAAAAAGGTTTGCACATTTATACTACATAAGATCTCAGAGTTCAATACACCTTCATATTCCCACTGGTGAAGTAGGTCTTTAATATAGTGGGAACACTTCTGAAGCAGGATCTAATTCATCTAATT
Organism: Ammodytes marinus; assembly: GCF_949987685.1. NCBI lineage: Eukaryota > Metazoa > Chordata > Actinopteri > Uranoscopiformes > Ammodytidae > Ammodytes > Ammodytes marinus. The sequence goes on from NC_137231.1 coordinate 29,236,746, forward strand.
CAACCAAAATCCTATTTAAAATCCAAAATCAAACACCTTTTGATTTAGCAGCTCTTCAGGGCAACAACAGGATTAAGTATTTGCATAATACGTTTGTTGTTTTGATATTAAATGTCACACGTACACCCCACTGACTCTTAGACAAGGTGATCAATTTACTCCTGTGGTGAAAATAGTTTTGAATGTCTTTCTGTGGCACACTTTTACCTTGTCCGTTGAATAAAAGCCTGGGTCTTATTTGCATTTAAAAAAACGGTTGTTCCATTAATTTCCACTTGCTTTTAAGGTGGAGTCACAATTCTCGGGTCACTTGTTGACGGGCATGTTACTAGCTCTGGTGAGCCCCCCTTAGTTTATTTTAATTTTTTTTACCAAAACATTCTAAACATATTTTTGTTGTTTTTATTTAAAAGACGAAATCGTCGGGCGCTCCGGTGGTGTAGTGGACAGAGCGCGTACCATATTGGCTCCGGCCTTCGTTGCAGTGGTCGCGGGTTCAAATCTGACCTATGGACCTTTACTGCAGGTCATCCCCCCTCTCTCTCTCTGTCTCCCCATTTCAACTATTTATAACCATTTCTGTACTATCAAATAAAGCTTGAAAATGCCAAAAAATAATCTTAAAAATAAAAGAGACAAAATCGTTAAAAAGACAACAATGGTCTTATAAATGGTAATATCAAATTGCATTATGGGAAATGCAGGATCTTATATTTTTTTGATAGCGCAGAACGCCACAACTCTCATCAGACCTCCATTACTTACTTACTTACTACAAAAATTCTATTAATTCGTTTTCCCAAACTGACCGGGGTGTAAACAACGCACGCAGCTACCAAATGTTGCTTTTTAAATTTGTCTGGAAAAACGGTATATACAGTATGGTTACACACCTATGCACTATTTGAATACACTCTCCATAAATCTAATAAACTCTCGAATGCACTTGGAGGTTCTCCTGTAAGGCCCGTTTGCTACATGTGTTTCTTTTCAGGTGTGTTGTGTTTAATTCTAAAATCTCCATAAGCCTATTCAAGACACCTGTGAAATGTAAATCCGGTATATGAAAATCCCTCACAATATGCACAGACCTGCAATCAGTTGAGACGGTAAAAGAACATGAGACTAATGTAAAGCCGGAGAAAAGGAAGGTACAATGTAAATGGACAAATCTCAGGCTTCTTTACAGGCAGGCAAAGAATGGAGTGAGTGAGTTTAGGAGAAGAAAGCAGTGAATAGCTTAATATCTGACCATTCACAGGCGGTTGGATATAAATGGGCTTAAAGAAATATTGGCCAGCGTACAGCTTTTGAAAATGTTTGCTAAACAAGAAGCCGGAGTGCTCTGAATGCAGGTAGAGACTCCTTTCAAAAAAGTTTGGACTCAACCGAGAGCAAAGAGAATATATTATGCAGAAGAAAATTAAATAAAAATATTATTTAAAAAGTCAAAAGACTTCCTAAAAGCATTATTATTTTTTTATGAAAAGTCCCCTGAAGGTCTGTGTGTGTGTGTGTGTGTGTGTGTGTGTGTGTGTCTGTTCATTGTAAAATCCAGACAAATTTTTTTATCTTTTTTGGTTAGTTCACTAAAATCACAAAAAGATTATATTTTCAATTTTGCTTCTAGTGAATGGAAATCATACAGACATCGTTTTTCAAGGTTTTCCCTTTGAAAGCGAAAAGTTCCCATAACAAAAAAAAAAAAGTTAACTATTTTGGCCTAGACGTTTTTCAGCAGTACTTTTTTGGATGTTTGAGCGCTCCAGATAAAATTATTCATTACATCTCAAAACAGCAGCACATTTAACCCAGACTGAGAGGGTCAATAGCTGGAGGAACATGCAGTTAATTTCTGTGCTTTTTTCTATTTTGTGTAGTTATATATACAGCTCTGGAAATAATCAAGAGACCACTCCAAATGTTCAGTGTCTCTCGTTTGACTATTTATAGGCATAATATGTTTGAGTAGAATGAACATTTCGGTTTTATAAACTACTGACAGCATTTCAACCAAATTCACAATTAAGAGCATTTCCATTAGGTAATGTAGAGATGAAGAATTAAAATCCAGACTGGTCTCTTAATTTTTAGCTGTGTATATATATACTGTATATATATATATATACACACTCACCGGCCACTTTATTAGGTACACCTGTTCAATGGCTTGTAAAAACAAAAAGCCAATCAGCCAATCACATGGCAGCAATTTATTGCATTTAGGCATTTAGATGTGGTCAATACAGTGCACTGAAGTCGAACCAAGCACTAGAATGGGGAAGAAATCCGGTGGGATCTTCTGTTGCTGTAGCCCATCTGCTTCAAGGTTGGTCGTGTTTTGCATTCAGAGATGGTATTCTGCATACCCTGGTTGTAACAAGTGGTTATTTGAGTTACTGTTGCCTTTCTATCATCTCGAACCAGTCTGCCCATCCTCCACTGACCTCTGACTTCAACAAAGAATTTTATGTCCACACAAGTGCCGCTCACTGGGTATTTTTTCTTTTACGGACCATTCTCTGTAGGCCCTAGATATGGTTTTGCGTGAAAATCCCAGTAGATCAGAAGTTTCTGAAATATTCAGACTAGCCCTTCTGGCACCATCAACATTGCCATGTTCAAAGTCACTTAAAACCCCTTTCTTCCCCATTCTGTTGCTCGGTTTTAACCTCAATAAGTTGTCCCTTCCAGGTCTACATGCCTAAATGCATTGAGTTTCTGCCATGTGATTGGCTGATAAGTTATATGTGTTAACAAGAAAATTAACCGCTGTACCTAATAAAGTGGTCGGTGAGTGTATATATATATATATATATATATATATATATATATATATATATATATATATTAGATACTGTATATATACATATATATAGCCTATTTTGTTTATTTATTTATTTGGTTTTTGCGTGTATGAATATATCGGGGTGTGTCCTGGGAGGGGGGGGGTTGTTTTAAGCACTTTGTTACATTTACTTGTATGAAAAGTGCTCTATAAATAAAGTTTGATTGATATATATATACAAATAATTTGTATGTGAAAATTATTTGACGATAAATGTGTTTAAAGTTCTCGTTCTGATTTTGTTATTTTATTTATGCGACATGTATTGCTCTAAATCATCAGTGTTGTAATCTAATCTTTTTCAGGACACGTTGTCCCTAATATCCTCCACGACATTTCTTATCTCCTTATGCTCAGCAGAAATATCAGTAGTTTTCAGCACCAAAGCAAGTATTGAATCAACACAACATAGTCCGGCAATGATGAAACAATTATGATAATAAAGAAATCAGGTCCAGCTTTTGAGGGAATTTGCCTTTCTTTTCAACTGTCCCGTCTCCTCACTCTGACAAACACAGAAAACAAGTAACAAAGACAGCCAAAGTCTCTTAAAGAAAAAGCAGGGAAAAAAAGGAAAAAAAATAACATAGGTCTATACATAATCCGCCAAATCTTTCATCTCAAATGAATAATAGAACGTTGACACCGAGGGATATACGTCCTAGATTTTTGTAAGAGCAGTAGTTCATTAGATCCTGGGATGTATGATCAATAATGCTTAACATATAAATATTGTAAATATGCTTGGATTGGCAGCAGTACATTAGTTTTTACTTGGTCAGTGGCCAAAAGCTCCACTGTACTGAATTGAAATCTTTGAACAATTGACATTTGGCACAAAAAGAGGGACAGAAAACATAACACTATCTGGAAAAATTGCAGTCCAGTATAAATATATGAAACACGGCAAAAAGAAATCCTTGAGTAACAATATTGCTACATTTAACGCAAAAGTCTTATTTTCAAATAAAGGATTGGATTTATATAGCGCTTTTCTAGGCACTTAAAGCGCTTAACAGAGTTCCAGGTTCCATTCATTCACACACAGTCATACCGGTGGTGGTAAACTACGAAACCACTGACAAATGACTATATACAGCGGAGGAGGAAGATTGATCGAGACCACTCCATGAAATGAAAAGTGCAATTGTAAAGGAAGCGCAGCAGAAACCGAAGTAAATAAAACTGTCCAATTAAAGCAGGAGTTTACAAATGACCCGCAAAACATGATAGAGGCCGCTGCTCTGTGCACGAGGGCGTGTGCATTTTGAGGATATCTCGGCATCTGCTGTTTCAATCCCAACCTTTATCATCTCTAATCTGCCTCACAAGTCCAACATTTTTTTTAGGGAAGTACAATACTAAATCACTGGATCACCTAAATCACCTTTATGAAATTGTTTCCTTGAATGCTTTGTCAAGGATGAATTGGGCAGTTGACCCTTCAGTTGGCCCTTTAAAAAGTTATTCTGTTGAGGTGGCACCAGTTGTTTCCCCGTAGCCATCATATTCTGCAGGTATTGTTCGGAGTTAATAGGTCCATCTATCATGGGACTTTCCGCGCGTTCACAATATGTGTTCAAGATTTATGAAAACAGGAAGGCAACCGTTACAACATTTTAGAAAATATATTTTCGATGACATTGGGGTTGAAAATTCCGACAGCACAAGTCAAGATACTTACAGTTTTTTACATAAACAGTTTTCCACTCCAACACATATAGTTAATTACCGTTAATAAGAACAAGGAATTCCAATTAAGTTCACGCTGGGAGAAGCCACTTAAACGTTTGATCTTCATAGACTACGGCAAGTCTGACTTGAGGGAATCTAATCAAGAAAGATCAAGAAAGATTCCAGTATCTACATCATATCATGTTCTATATAAGTATAAGCTACCACATTATTTGACTGCATTGCTGCACATTTCAGATGGGCTTTATCAGACCCGCTCCACTGACATGCTCATGTTATATGTTCAACAAGCCCGGTGGTCTGAGCTTGGGAAGACAGCTTTTAGCTTCACTGCCTCTGACTCCTGGAACAATTTACAGCAACAAATTCAAATAAATACTTTCATTACATTACATGTCATTTAGCAGGGTACAAGCTAACTATCGGGAGCAATTTATGGTCCAGTGTCTAGCCCAGGGACACTTGGACATGTGGCGGGGAGACAGGGGATCGAACCACCGACCCTGCAGTTGCGGGTCGACCGTCCTACACCCCCTCCCCCCCCCCCCCCCCACCCACACACACACTTTCATATCTCAGATCTTCCGAGTATAAATGTGCTATATAAATAAACTTGCCTTAAATAAAGGTTAAATGAAAAATAAAGATATAGTGTGTGTACTCACTGAGGCTGTGTGCAGTCCTGGAGGTTACACATTCTGCGTATGGGTTTGGGTTTCTTGTTGGCGTCGCAGTAGCCTCTATGGACCATCTTAGTGTCCCCTTTCTTTCGACATCCATACTTGGTGTACTGATACCCTGTGGGAGAAGATGAGGTTGCATTTTTTTAGCATGACTTCTTTTTGTGTGAAAAATCTACAGTGCACATTTTAATGGCAAAAATGAAATAGACAATCAATGAAAACAACACCAAGGGAATTAAAACGTGTTAAAGCTATAGTGCGTAACTTCTGTCCCCCCCTCCCCCTACCCTTGAGGAATTCTGAGTAATTACAAAAACACTGTCAGATAATCTACAATGATGGAAAGCCTAAGGTGATTGCACATTTTCTTAGGAATACAATCACAAACTGAAACATTTTGTGGAGGCTTCTTGGGATTTTTATGAGCTCCAGCACCAAGGTTGGGGGTTAGGGGGTTACACCAGTTTGTAAACACTTCCATAATGACAAATAGAGTTTTGTGGAGCTCATAGTCTTAATCAACTTTGTGTCAACTCGTATGGCGATGGCTTTTACTTTCAAGGAAATATTTGTATAGGCTAAAAAAATATACTGTATACTGTTTGGTATATTTAAATAGTTCGAAGATGCTGTCGTATCTGTTTGTGTCTTTGTTTCTTCTCGGCAGCTATAGCTAAAGAAAGAAGATGAAGCTCGAAAATGCAATTACGGCCACTCGAAAACATATAGTTGAATGCTGCTTACTCACCACAGGAGAATTATTTAAAACAAAATGTTTTGGATAATTTATTCCTTTATATTATTTTCTAATTTGATGTTAATTTATCCTTTACCTCCGGCACAAGCCTTGGAACACGGAGACCAGCTTTTGAGGGCCCACTCGTAAGAATCCTCCTGGATCACGTTGTTGTTGTTAACGGGCACGGAGTCTTCATGGATGATGTACTTGTACATCAAAGTAGACCGGGTTTCATTGTCTTTGGGTATAATCTGAAGAAAAACACACACACACACGCACACACACACACACACACAAAACACATTTCAATTATGAGATTATCCTGTAGGCATAGTATAGTAAGTATCAAAGTACTCAAGCGGGCAAATGTGTGCAAATAAATGCAAAATGCTGTATATTCAGAAACAAAAGAAAAATGCCTTAAGAATTTCGTTATTAACATGAGTTTTCAACCTATTCAAGTTGGACAATAGTAAGAGGGCGATGTAACACACACACACACACACACACAGACACACACACACAGACACACACACACACACACACACAAACACACACACACACACACAAACACACAAACACACACACACACACACACACACACACACACACACACACACACACACACACACACACACACACATACACATTTGAAATTCTGACTGGTTATTGTAGGGCGCTCTATCACAAAATCCATATTAAAAAGTTAATATTAAATAAAAATCTTGTATTTAATGTGTAATATTGTGTTTTATTGATGTCGATAGTTAATTGTATTGATTTGGAAATCAAGCTGAAAATGACAGATATTCTAGGGGAGAACGGGGTAAGTAGGCACACTTTTTACTCTAGTGAGAATTACTCGTCACCGAAACATCTTTTAATAGTCATTCCTATATTAAATTGAAGCTTAAGGTGTTGGCTTGAAATGTGTACACCTCACTTTTTCTATCTTATTGTAATAAAGAAGAAATTAATCATCAAAGACACCCTTACACATTGTGACAACCAACCCCATCAAGGGGTCGGTTGTCGAACACTATGGGGTTGTTTGTCACAATGTAATCTTAATGGGAATAATCTTAAAATCTTTCGTTATTGGGTTCCTTTTCTGGCTGCAGCCTTGAGATAACATGTGACAACCAACCTCCCAAAAAATTTGACGACCAACCCCAACTTGAATTTCTTGCTAGCATAAACCCATTGTGTAAAAGCCTAGAAGAAAAATACTGAGGAGCTAAATATTTTCAATTTGACATGAAAAACACAAACAGTTGTCTCACCTCAAATTCAGCAGTCTAACTCCAAGGAAGACTATGTAGGTGACCTCTGATCCCAATTCTGGATATTTACATATCAAAATTTCACAGACAGCGCCTTCTGGTTCCGATATATAACGATTGTGACAACCAACCCGTGTGACAAATTACCCCGTTCTCCCCTATATGGCATTTCATTTACAAGCATTCCCCTAATTGGATGAAAGTAAAATAATTAAAATTAAGTCTCATGCATTTAATAATAGTACTCTATTTTGTGAAAAAAGGACCTAGAGACAATTTGTTTTAATCCTTCTCTTGCTTGCTGTCTATCAAACCAAAGGTCTGTACTCCTAATTATTGCACTAGTCAAAATAGTGACAAACATGAATGCCAATTTAGATCCTGTTGATGTGACACGTTAGTAATTAGAGTGAAACAATATTAATGACAAGAGGGGAATGTGTGTGTGTGTGTGTGTGTGTGTGTGTGTGTGTTCGCTTAACAAACCATTTAAACATAATCAATACAAATGAGACAATAAGATCCAATGCATGTTTTTCTCGTCAACTACAAATGTATACAGTACATAAGTGAGCTCTTTAGCTAGCCTCGAAATCCAGACCCATATATAGAATGATATAGGGTCTGGCCATGATCAATAGACCTTCCCAAATCATTTAATTTGCCAGCGGCAGGTCTGGATTTCCAGGCTATACTAGATCTAAATCCTTTCATGAAGTTAAATACAGTAGATGAGTTCTCATTCTAGACCATGTACGGGGGCGTATGATACTTGATAATACTTGCTGTGTAATTAGCCCCCCACCCCACCCTCCCCCTTTCTGCTGCTGGCTAAATTTGTATCACACATGTTTCTCTTAAGTGGGTGGTTTAATCATGTTGGCAAAGATTGCCTTGTACAAGTACAGTACATTCTATTTGGTTTTGTGGATACAGATTCCTCAATATTTTTAAAAGTAGTTTGAAACTATGAAAGAGTAATTTAGTTAAATAAACTATATAGAAAATAACTATATTTGTTTGTAACATAATTTTCATTGCAGCCATTCTACATCGCTGTCTAAACATTTAATGTCTAATCTTGAATCTTGAATGTATTTTCTTTGTGTTTACTATCTCCCAAATGCAATTTCTAACGTGTGATCTTGATGTAGTGTATGCCCCCTGTAAATGGCCTTATGTCTGAATAGTGCAATAGAAATAAACATGCCTTGCCTTGCTTGAAAACATTATTATTCTCTTCTTTCAGCATTTGATCTGGAAACCCAAACCCACGTCTCTTACATAGCCTACAGTGCTCTTTGTCAATATAGCGAAACGGCCTTTTAGACTCATTCAAACACATTCTATAATAATAATGATGATAATAATAATAATAATAATAATAATAATAATAATAATAATAATAATAATAATAATAATAATAATAATAATAATAATAATAATAATAATAGAGATTTGATTACCAGAACCACCACAGGGTCGTGCAGAGGTCCGTCGGTGTGCAGTGTCTCCACATCCTCTTCCATGATGTAGTGCCACTCCACGCCCAAGTCAATGAAACTCCTGGATTTGACCTCCTCTCCTTTGCCGTTGAGAATATAGTGCCCCGTTGCCTGGTTCTTGATTGCTGTAATCAGCCATGTCATTAGTTATAAGCCGTTGGAAAAATCACATGTAAAAAATGGCTCGTCTAACTCTATCTCTATCAATTACCCGCTATAGCTAAATTATTCAAAGACCTCAAGCTGTGCTACCGAAATGTATGATTCATGGAATACTTCTAACCTCTTCTAAACCCCTTTTTAAATGAGTATAATGCCTGGGAAGATTACAGGATTGTCTGAATCATAATTGTAATTTATACTAAACAAGCAGCCAATCCACTTGTGTAATGGGACTTGTCAAGCGTGAGACGGTGAATATGAGAATTGGCATGACGATTAAAGCACATCTGATGCATTTAAATGCGTGCCGCAGGGCAAATAAAGAACCCACACACCGTCTCGACTAAAGATAATTTTTTTCTGGTGCTCAAGTGTTCAACATTATGCTGAGTGATAGAAGTGCATCGAAGCTCAGGATATTCCAAACAATATGTTGTGTGAGACTTAAAAGCACCAGGAAAACAGGATTTTAAAGTTAAGGAAAGTTCCCAGTTCCTGCCATTTCCAATTAAAACTTTTTTAATTGTATCGATTACACGTCCTGTCACAATGAATAACTTCTAAATTGTTTAGTGAGCCGTCGCTGCCACATGAATTGTTGACACACTTGTTGAACAGCAGGAAACCTGGAGAATATGAGCAAGTCAGATCCATGAGCACATGTCATTTTCACAGATAATGACATAGTGACGAGACAGATGGATGCTGTTTACCAAACTACTAGCAGAGGAATAATTATAATGCTTGAATTAATTGGCAGCGTTTTTTTTCATGCATAAGAAAGAACGTGCTTCATAAAAAAAAACAGCATTGTGTGGATGAAATGTTTCATAAAAGCTATTTAAGGGAATATCCCCTCATGATCCGCTAACTGTCCTTACAGTGTGTGTGTGTGTGTGTGTGTGTGTGTGTGTGTGCGCGCAGTGTTAATACATAACCTATAGGCTCTGCATGTAGCTAGCTTTGTTAGGCCCCCTATGTTCACAAACCCTTTGACTACATACAAGTTTACAGAGCCTGTACGCTGTGTATTAACATTGGATTTGTATTTCAGCGCACGCAGTACGGTCAGATAGCAGATGGGGAGAGGATAGTCACTCACTGAATTTTGACAAAAAGTTATTTTGAAAACAAGCGTTCTCAACTTCTCCGGAATTGCTGGTTCCACCTCTAACATGTGGTATATTGTTTATATTGTCTGAGTATCGCTTTGTTTCTTAATGAAAGCACAGGTAATGGAGATAGTATAACATCATTTTTTTTTCTTTTCTTCCTTCAGCTCCAGGTTTTTGGTAGAAATAAAGGCAATCACATCGTACATATGTGTTTCAGAGAATGATGCTTTGTGATGACGGAGGCTATAACATAAGGTCTCCTAAAAGCAAAGAGCCCATTCCTCTTCCTACAGTAGCCACACTTACACCCACTCTGACCCCTGACTGTGCTATTCAGCGGGGTGCAATAATTACCACACACTGAATGTCCATTGGAGCCCCTTTAAGTCCCTTTGTGGTTTGTATAAGTATCACTTTCACTAAAATGGAACTATTATTAACAACTCTCTCATCATCCATACCATACATGAAGTACAATCCATGGTCTCTCGAGCACATGCCAATCAACCCGAGAATGACTTCTTTGAATGACTGTGTGATTGAGTCTGATTGGAGATTGAACCTGGCAAACTCTTTCTTATCAAGGCTTATCAAGGAAACTAGGGGCGGTTTGAATACGGGGCAGTGAGCAATTATTGGGCGCCTCTCACAGAATCATTTTCATTCTAATCAGCGAAGGTCAAGACCTTTAAATGAGGCTTTCGGATGTATCAGACCGAAACCTTAATTTGATTTAAGTATAGCCTATATATGAACGATGGAAAATGATTGCCACTGTACCATCTGCAGTAGGTGGTGATGAAATGCATGTTCCTCTAGATAATAATCCAAGACCAAGACGAACCATTATAATGTCCCCGTTTTCAATACAATTGAAACCATAGATATCATATTTCATATTTCAGCGCTTATATACATCAATCATGTACTGTTTTACTCAATTTTACCTAAAAAATAAAGAACTAACTTTTTAATTCTGAATTTGATGTGTCATTGTCAAGGCAGTTGCCAGCCTATAAGTCATATAACACTTGCGGATTCTTTCTGTCAGTGTGCTAACGGTTAGCTGTTATGCTAACAAAAAAAAGTATTTTCTAAAAAGTTCCAGGAGGCTTATTCCTGCCTATTTTTAGTTGAGTAGGACTTCTTCAAATCTTTTCTGTCCTCTCTTCTAACTTTGTTGTCAGATAAATAAGTTAAGGTTAAATGTTAATGCTACAGTGCCCTTTGAACAGCCCACTGCCTCTGGAGGAGGAAATCGATGCGGACCCCGTTCCACCATAGTGGGTTCTGCATTAATCGTGTTTTCCTCGGGCCAAGCCGGGACAAGGAAACAAAAAAAGTTTTACCGCCTCTTTCAAGTCTTCAGTCAACCCGTCTGACAAAGTCTCTGAGGGGGTTCCTACTGTAGTGTTTCTTTACAGGGAATACATTACTTTTTTCCATGTGTTATTGTGAAGTTTCCATCCTTGTTCTTTGCTCTTTACTCTAGTTGTATGCTGAGAGTTTTTTGGGGACTTTTTGAAGACCAAAACCAGAGCTTGAATCTATAATGCGTAACTTTTGTCGTCCCCCCTGAGGAATTTATGAGTAACAACAACATTGCGCATGGATTTTGTACCTTCTGCTGTACGTCCAGGTTTTTTCCAGTAGAATCAACAACTGCACCATTTCTTGGGCACTTTATACGTATAGGCTCCTGCGCCAATGTCAATTGGCCATGGCTTGAATGTAAGCGACATTGATTTATACAAAAAAGTTACGCACTATAGCTTTAAAGGATTGTTTATAAAGGCGTCACATTCACTCCAAATGAATGACAATGTTTTTACTGACATGTTAGCCATTGGAACTTTAACATACAATAGCTTATATCATGACTGCATGCTATTCAGTCTGCTTTTTTTCCGATTCTTCCCCCTCCCTTCCCTATTCAGCGTCTTGACAATCAATGTAAAGCAGCGCTCCATCACAGCTGAGAGTGTGTGGGTATTATTGTTCATAAAAATCTAGGAAATGTTGGTGGAGCAAGTATTCAGATCCTTTACTTAAAATGGCTACTAGACACTTTTCAGGCTTTTTTGATTAGACAAAAGTAAATCTTAAAGCTATAGTGCGTAACTTTTTCATGTAAATAAATGTTGGTTGCCATCGACTAACGAGTTGAAACAATGTATAAAAAGCTTATAGGCTCCACAAAACTCTCTATACTACTCGATAGGGTACACCCACCCAGGAACAACAGCTGGCGCAGTAGAAACACTACCACTTTTGCCCAAAGGGGGTGCAAGAACTAACACAAACTGAAAGTCCCTCGGAGCACTATTAAGTCCCTTTTTTGCGGTTTGTGTAAGTATCACTTTCACTAAAAATATTATTAACAACACTCTCATCATCCATACCATACATGACATAAAATCCATGGTCTCTCGAGCACATGCCCATCAACCCGAGAATTACTTCTTTGAATGACTGTGTGATTGAGTCTGATTGGAGATTGAGCCTGGCAAACTTTTCTCTTTCTTATCAAGGCTTATCAAGGAAACTAGGGGCGGTTTGAATACGGGGCAGTGAGCAATTATTGGGCGCCTCTCACAGAATCATTTTCATTCTTATCAGCGAGGGTCAAGACCTTTAAATGAGGCTTTCAGATGTATCAGACCGAAACCTTAATTTGATTTAAGTATAGCCTATATATGAACGATGGAAGATGATTGTCACTGTACCATCTGCAGTAGGTGGTGATGAAATGCATGTTCCTCTAGATAATAATCCAAGACCAAGACGAACCATTATAATGTCCCCGTTTTCAATACAATTGAAACCATAGATATCATATTTCATAATTCAGCGCTTATATATACATTAATCATGTTCTGTTTCTGAATTTGATGTGTCATTGTCAAGGCAGTTGCCAGCCTATGAGTCATATAACACTTGCGGATTCTTTCTGTCAGTGTGCTAACGGTTAGCTGTCATGCCGAAAAAAAATATAGTATTTTCTAAAAAGAGGCTTAATCCTGCCTTTAAAAATCAACAAAAAAATCAACAAGTCGTCGAAATGGAACGGCGAAAAAGGACGACTAAGGTCATGTTTCAAGTTAAAATAATGACCTCATTAAGATGAATCAATAATAACCGCACGGTTAAGCTTGGGAAAGCAAAAAATAAGCCAGTGTGGAAAAACCGTGCTGCTAAAAACAGGGAGCTAATTGCAGTCATTTCCTCTGGATGTGGTGAAAAAGCAAGGTTCAACTGATGGATGTGGACAGCTGAGCTAGCACTAATGCTATAGTGAGCTAATCTGCTGACCACTGTTAGTTGTACACAACTATTAAAAAAGTAAAGTAGGATTTGACGATTGTAACAGATTTTGGACTGTGTCTTCTTTATAGCCTCATATTTCTTCCGGCAGACAGTATGACTGAAATAACTAATACAACAGAACTTAATTTATGTTTAGAAGGATCCCTATAATGACGTTTTCAAAAATCAAATTAACTAGAACTTGTGTTTGCGTGATTATTCATCATGGGTAAAATGTAATATTTCGGAGGGGAAGACATTTAGTTTGTTTTTCCTCATAGTCTTTCTAAGTAACATTTGATAATTGCTTTTCATTGTGTAACTCACAAGTGTGAAAGCAAATAAAGATCCAATTTTGAAAGTCGATTAGCAAGCTTGAAAGGCTTTTGCACACCACACACACTTTACTGCATAATAATGTATGAAGGCATTTTTACGCTGTTTATTTTAGCACATTTTCAGACAGTTCTGTTATAAGTGTGTGTGTGTGTGTGTGTGTGTGTGTGTGTGTGTGTGTGTGTGTGGGGAGGGGGGGGGGTGTATATGGGTAATTTGTGGTTTGCATTTCAAGTTGATGCAAAAGTTTAGTTTTCACTTTCCGGAAGGTTTGGATCTATAGACCAGTTATGGTTCAAGTATGAAGAAACCAGACCAGATTTTCTTGTTAACTTTAATTAAAGCTGGGGTGGAGGATTTCGGGAGAAAATGGCAGTTGGGATAGAGATTCGAATCCTAATACCTCAACCGCTCCACTTGTTCTCTTTGGTCCCTCCCTGACACGCACTACACCAACGTAGTCGTGCCAAAGTGAATGGACAGTCCCAACAGCCAATAAGAACAGAGAATCGGAGCCTCGCTCTGATTGGTCAAAGTGTACAGCTCATGTTAACTTTGAACAATCAGAAATCATACACCCCAGCTTTATGACCTTACAAAATCTATTATTTTAAAAAAATATATTATTTGGTCTGTTTTCTTAACACTCAAACCAACATTGTTCTTAACTTTTATTTAAGAGGTGGAAACAAAACTTCCACATCAATTTTGAATGACTAAGGGTCCAGGCACCCGACCATATGTGCTACATCTCACTTTGTCTCCACTTTCAAGGCTCCTCTAAACTAGTCTCTCACGCTCTCACGTTCCCACCTCTTAGGTTCTGCGTCTCTATCATTTTGTCAAACTTTAGCAAGTGGTCTGTCCCACTTGAACATGAATATTTAATCAATATCTGACATTATTTCCTCTCGTTTATACAGATGAACGATTCCTCTCTTTCAGATCTCGTCGACTGTTTAAGATGTCCTACACACACTTCAAACCCTAGAAAAAAGGCTATATTTAAAAATGAGAGAAAGAGAGAGAGCACGAGAGAGAGAGAGCAAGAGAGAGAGAGAGGTGGAGAGAGAAAGAGAGAGAGAGCACCCAATAATCTAGACACATCTTTTTTAATAGATGGATGAATTATGGATGAGACATATCATGACCAATTTGTTCTCAGCCTGGGAGATGACAAGGAATAAATTATGCAAAGTCTCATAATTTGACAGTATATGTTCCCATTGGTGTCAAGAGGGGGTTGTTTGGGATATTATGTAAAAAAAACTCATCTTTTCGTTTTCCACATTTCTAGAGTCATTTGAAAAGAAATGCATCAACCTATTTGTTATTTAATTCCTTATTTGTTGTTTTTTCTTTATTAATAATTGCACACATTGTTGATAATGGCCTTGATATACTTCATATGTTCTTGATATATTTATTTTTTTACTTTTCTATACTGTTTTGGTGTATACTTTTTGCAGTTACAATACAGTTGACTTGACTTGACATTGTTAGCTATCTGTCAATCTGTGTACAGCAACACACATTGACGATAGAATAATGTTCAACAAGCTTGTTTTTTTTTTTTAAAGTCATCCCTCTGATTTCATAGAGATGTGTTTTTGTGTGTCTTTTTGGTTAGTCAAACTTACCAAGAATTTGAGGGGAGGCCTCATGTTCTTGTACGATCACATGTCTAGCTCCGGGAGGAATGAGAAACATCTTAAGGTAGCCTTTGCCAAGTCGGTAGCAGGAAGCAGGAAGAGTGGTTGGGGGGTGTTAAGAGGAAAAGATAAAGACAGAGAGAGACAGGTAAGTTAAGCAGGTACAGTAATACTACCAGTTTGTTTGCAGCGGTGGACATCGTCACAAAACGTTTTTTAGAAGCTTTTTTTGTTTGTTGTCTTTGCTCTACAAAGATGTTGAAAGAAGGAGTTTGAGAGAGAGAAAAAAGAAATAAATTGTAAAAGTCTATGTCAGCTTTTCGTCCTTGCTGTATAAAAAGCCTGCAGGTGAAAGCTTGATTGAAACAGGCCATTTCATACACATCCATCCATGTCCTGTCATGCAGGAATCAATAGATATCCTTGTACTGCTATTGCACTAGCATTGCATGTTTCTGAAATGGGGAGCAGGACCCCTTCATGTACAGACAGGATGTGAATGGAAAGAGCCTCGGGAAAATGTTTCAATAAAGCGCGAGAGAACAGGGTTTTTTTCGGACTCTATATAGGGGGCTTAAACAAAAGTCAGCTTCTTGTCTCAGAGATGTCCACCGCTTACAAACCTACCGTCCACTCACCCAGTACATTTCTAGAGTCTTCCGTTTCATTTAAAAACACATTGCGAGCTCCTTTGGGTAAAGAGAAGGCTCCTCTTGTTTTCCCTTCAAAAAGATTAAAAACAAATGATTTAATTAGTTCATTCTTTGCAGTTGTTTCTCGGCACCTCTTCCATTTTTTTCCCCAACACACTCTCTGCGACAACATCACCTACAATAGAAGCGTTTTTAATATTTTTTTTTATTTGAATAGCATGGAACAAGAGGAATTGACAATTGGATGAGCAGGTGGGATATGCTTGTTTGCAGGGTGGCACCTGACGCTTAATTAGCTGGCCTTAGATTTGACAGCAATTTAGTTATGAATGCAACTGGCACACTGTTGCAGGGTTCACACACACAGTCCCAATATTTTGGCAGTGTATAGCGGGTGCTAATCAGTCCGCAGATGCTCTCTCGCTCGCTTCCGGGGTGAACGTCCCCCAAAATGGTAGCCAATTTTCACAGTAGCAATTCCGCTTTATAGAAATTACACTTTGATTGACAGATTGATTTGAAGACTGATGAGAAATCTGGCACATAAACCAAGTTTTGAACTCAGTATCAGCTTGTGCCAGTTGATTTTTCTTTTTTTTTTTTTACATCAATTGGATTATAAATTGGCCAAACAACATCCCAGATTGCCTCCGAAAGGTCTGCAGGTTTTGTGTCTAAAAAGTTGACATTTTGTTCACACAAAGTTAGTGTGTTAGGGGCTGTGGTATAGCAATTGCTCAAGATACATTTACATGAAAAGGACCACACACACACACACACACACACACACACACACACACACACACACACACACACACACACACACACACACACACACACACACACACACACACACACACACACACACACACACACACACACACACACACACACACACACACACACACACACACACACACACACACACAGGGAACTTCTTCATAGGGGAAGTTTTGGAAGAGTTGACAAGATAATGAAGCTGCCACTGCTGTATGCGACAGTGGAGTCAACTCTAGATACTCACTGTGTTAGTAACAAACAGAACAGCAGCACTACTGTATATTCAGTGTGTGTGTGTGTGTGTGTGTGTGTGTGTGTGTGTGTGTGTGTGTGTGTGTGTGTGTGTGTGTCTAGTCTACACAGCGTTAGGCAAATCAATTTTGCACTACAAAGCCACTACAGGGGATGTTTTTCAGTAACGCTGGATACTTGCATATTGTGCTTTCCAACAAAGGGGTTTCTTTTTGGGCTCTCTTGCTTAACTGTTTGCCTGTTAAGAAACGTGATGATGAGTGGTTAGATGAGAGTGATGGTGTTAATAAAAAATGAATTGATGATCACAGTTTCAACAAAAGCACTCCCTGAAACGGTTTGATGAAGCCGTCATTGTAAAACAATTTTTTTTTTTAAATTGTTCTCTGAGGCTCTGTACTGGGTTAATTGATAGGGAATAATTAATTAGAGTTGAGGTAGGTTTCAGATTTAATGTAGGAAGGCATCATGGAACCGTTTGAGTAAATGCTCTGGTAATTCTTTAAATCATTCTTTTCATGCTGGCGGTTAATATGAAGACACAAAGTCACAATGAAACATCAGTGGACCGAGGTGGGTTCTAAATTTTGTGTGTGTGTGTGTGTGTGTGTGTGTGTGTGTGTGTGTGTGTCTGCAGGGCGGAGATAACCTGAAGGAAGCCGCTTGAGTTCCAAGGACGAAACGAAAGGGAACAAACTTACACATTTGATAAAAAAAATAAAATAAAAATAAAACGTATTGATACTAATAAAAACATTAAAGAGATTTCTTAATTAATAGGTGTGTTAATCCAACTGAACTAGACTGTTTGGAGTGTAGGCTGCGACGTCAAGATACACAGCACAACCCAGTGTCACTCTTCACCTTCCATATGGCCACATTTTGTAGTTTTCAATGAAAAAAATGAATAAATAATCCTTTATGTGGCTTGTATGGGCAATTACGATAAAAAAGTGTAATGAAACAAAAACAATAAAACTTTCCTACCGCTAAATTGTATTTACAAATTCTCTCTCTCTCTCTCTCTCTCTCTCTCTCTCTCTCTCTCTGTGTTTAGACTCAGTAAGATTGACAGCTTTTTCATTTTAAAAAAGGCTGTTTTTTTAAAACCATTTAGCCTCAACATTAAGTGTTAAATCACATGCACTGAGTCACTTGTTGTCTAACAGTATATTCTACATAAACATTAAATACAGTTTATTTTGTCTCAACAGATGAGCCAAATCATTAATTAAACACATACCTCCAATAGCCACAATACATCTGTGACATTGAAATGCATCTGCCAGTGAAAAAAACAAAATGTTTGCCAAAGATGAAATACTTGATTTGTTGTTGTTCCTAACATCTTTCCTTCATTGAAACTAATGACATTGACCATCAACCTCAACTCTACTTTGCATCTATTGTTAAATAGTAATTGGGTAGGGGGCACCCGTGGCGCAGACAGTATGTAGGCTACAGTAGTCTATAGATGTTGAGTATGAAGGAGGGAGGACGTGAGTATGGCTTCCCGAAGACAGCCTGAGTCTAGTCAAGTGTCTGCTATAGTGTATTAATTATGTGGATGAATATGTAAAAAAAAAAAAAATACATTTTAGTTTGTGTTTTTTATATTAACATCACGACATTTTTGGACAAGAGTTCTTCTGCTTCATTCCTCTCACTGCATTTAAAGGCATACCCCCGGACCACCCTAGGAGGGTCTGGTTCTCCGCTGGCTACTATTTTCCCCCAGCAGGACATTGGAGGCACTAGCGGAAAAACACTGGGTGTGTGAATAACATTTAACAATAGTGAATAATTTGGGCAAGCCTGACTGCCTATCTTTCTCACTCCGCTGCACACTCAGTCACTGCTATCCATGCTTAAAGGAAGCAGGATTAAAACACTGGATTAAGATGTTCAAATGTATTTTAAAAAAGCAAAACAAAAACATAATTAGATAAAGATGTTAAAATGTATTCAAAAATGTGTTTAAAAACACACACAAATGTTTAGAATGTTTCAGAAATATGTTTAAAGCTGTAAAATAATTAAAAGATCTTTCAAAACACACAAGGATTTAGAAAATGTTTTGGGGGGCTCCGCTGAAATTTGTTCTCTGAGGGGGGGGGGGCTCACTCTCTCACACTTTGAAAACCCCTGCAGTATACTATACATTGCATCCACCTCCTCTTCCTTATTTTTTGACAACCTATTCTTGCAAGTTGTCAACGAATAATATTTCCACAGGATGATTATTGTTTTTGCTCCCAGCCATGTGAATGCACCATCAATGCACAGTCAACTTACATCTCCCTCACTATTTCTCATTTCAGGAAAAATCTATGCTTATTTTTTGTTTCGCCTCAGCGGTTTTACCTCCAAATCTGAGATGATGTGAAATCTGGGAAGATGCTCGAAAAGTGACACTCAACACTTTTCACTTTGAGTGCAGTTTCTCTCCCTGAATAACAATGGCCACTTTGCTGTGTGCTGGAAAGTGTCTCGGACCACTCGAGCCCTGATGAAAGCTATTCTCCTTACTCCAGAAATCAGAACTCTGTTAGTAGGATGGGTGGGCTTTTAGTCGTTAAAAAAAACAAGACAAAAAGGAGAAAATAATTGAAAGAGCCAGTGAAAGGCCGATCAAGAGCTGTTGTTAAGCCCTCACCACATTGTGTTTTTAAATCAGTGCTCGAGGCATTGCACGTGCGCCGCAAAAATACTGCACTTTAGGTGTCATTTCCTCAAAATCTAATATTTTTTTAAATCACAAGCCAATTGTCTTTGTAATCCAAGGTATTCGGTTCCTTTTGAACTTAAGACAAGAAATGGAAAAATAAGAAGTGCCATTAGGGTGTGTGTGTGTGTGTGTGTGTGTGTGTGTGTGTGTGTGTGTGTGGGGGGGTGATGGTAATCTAAATGTCTCTCTAACTTTAGAGGCACATTATCAAGAGGACACATCAGGACACCTTAAAAAAGTTCCAAACTAGAATTTTTCGGGAGACTCTCCAAGAGACGATATGCTTTTAACTTTTCCAGCAAAGTTGTGTTACACATATTTTTTTTTTACTATCCATCTTCTGACAGTATCCTACAAGGACACAAGCTAGCAAGGCGACCAACATAAGCTATTCAACACTTTTGTCTATCTTTGTCTTTAGGTCACAGCAAAATTTGACCGCTGTTCCTAAATCAGCGTTAATGGTGCGCCATGACAACAGCCCCGTTGAAACAAGAAGCTATGGAATGAATCAGTGTGCAGGGATAAGGCTGGAGCTATATGCCATATCTGCCTCACTGTCAACAAATCCCATTTAAAGATAATACACAGAAAGCAAACAGGCCCTTCTAATCGGTACAGTAGGTTGAGACATAGTTGTATATAGATATACTGTGCAGTATTTACTATTTTTTTTTGTACAAAGTCGATATTTATGTGTTTTTTTTCTGAAGAATTACGTCTTGGGCTGCAAGCCAGCCACACACAGGGTCAGAAAGTTGGACTCAAAGGTGGACTAACTTTTGGTTTTGATAATGAAAAGATATGGAATAACACCAGCCTTATCCTTGGAACCTAAACTACACGCTGCATTGCCCCCACCTTGTCTTTCGTCGCTTTTCTAATGTGTATTATGTATTTTAATCTTGCCCCTGTAAAGCACTTTGAATGGCCTTGTGTCTGAATTGTGCTATATAAATACACTTGCCTTGCGTCTACCCACAGTGGTCTACAGTAACAACATTACAGGTAGCCCAGTAAGGCCCGTTTCCACTAAGCAGCACAGTTCGGTTCGGTTTGGCAGGGCACGGTAACCCTAGATCTGGCTTGCTTTTCAACTGCCCGATAAAACCCTTCATTGGTAGGCGGGGTTTATGTGTGTAGCTCCACCCATTTTGTGACCCTTTAAGGCGGCTTGGTACCCCAACAAAAGGATGATAAAAAATAGGTGCTGCATCGTTTAGCTTCTTTTGGGACCCTTTCCAAACTTTTCGGCAGTGGAAACACAAATAGATGCATGCCGAACTGCTCGGTGGAAACGAGTCTTTCGATATACATACATGTACAGTATGTCTTGTTATTAAGGTTTATGGTTCACTCATGATGACAATATGTATCCAGGAACATACAGGAGTAGAGACAACAGGCAGGGAAATGTTATTACAATTGAGACATTGCGCTCTTACTGGTTCCAATGTGTCCTTACCAGGTTTCTTTGGTGTGCGGGTGAAGGTCCCTTTGACGGTGCGACAGTGAGAGTTGTCCCCGCCGCACACGCCACATTTGTCCTCGACTTTGTTGGAGCCGATCTCTCTGTCGCAGCCAACTTTCTGGAGAGCGAGAAAAAAACGATTTAAAACTATGAGCAGGTTTAGGTTTTTGGAGACGTAATAAATTCACTAAATGAAACATGGTTTTAATGAGAGGAGTTCCACCTGTCGAGAAGAGTTTTCTCTAAGGTGAACACACACACACACACACACACACACACACACGTTTTAAAAAGTGTATGCCTTTTCCTAATTGGATAGTTCTTTTTTAATAGTCATGATATGCTTGCCAACACCATTTGCCTGTATCATTAGCTTTTTAAGTTTTCCATGCTGTTTTACTGCTATTAGTTGTCAAGTCCTTGAAGCATATTTCACCTATAGGCTGCTGTACAAACCCTTGAACACAGCGTGAACTAAAGGCTTGTGCTGAACGCCACATACTCATGTGCTCGAGTACACTTTCACACTCTGCTTTGATTCATGTCAAACAGCGGGGAGCGAGCACTTTTCCGAACATTTTCTTAAGGTTTATTCTAATAACTCAATAAACTAAGAGGAAGATTGGATCCCTGGAACACTGTTGGAAGTTAGAAAGCTTCCTGAAAGCTTACTGTTTCACTGTTGTTGTTTACAGCAGGGCCCACGGTTTGGTTTACAAGCATATTTCAGTCTTACGTTTGGTCCAAGGTGCCTCAAAATAATTTAGTTTTGATTTATGATTATATAATTATTCATTATAAGAATTACTTTTAGATTAATATGTTTTGCATACTAACTGCAGGCTCTTCAAAAGTTAACAAATCCCCCTTCTCTGAAACAGCATAATGCACCATTAATCATACAACAATGTCATTTCAAAGGAGTCCCTTTAAAAACTTTCCAAAAATAAAGAAATTATGTCGTTTTTATAAACGCCCTTACCACACATTCTCCGCGCACGCAGATACTGTAGGCGTCTTTGTAGGAGCACCGCGTCCCATCATGCACCAGCTGCTTCATGTAGGCCACATCTACCGTCTCCCTCGACTGGCAGTACAGGTGGCATCTCTTGTTGGCTATAAAACAAAACAGCATATTGGTGGATAATTAGCGTTTAAGAAAATCCAATTTGCAAAGGCAAAATTGAGATTTTTTAAAAATGCCATTACATTATTTACGAGTTATTTGAACATAACCACGTACATACATAAGTAAAAGATAATTCCATGCTATATTTAGATAAGCCTTAGTCACACAACATAACAAATAACAATGTACTGGTAAAATCAAGATTTTACCAGTGTATGTCTCTAAACACGTGTATTGCTTTTTTATATTGGAAACTGCTAAAGTTTTAAAAGAAAACTTCTCCACTGCTGTTGCTGCAGTTACGAAAACCCAGCTTGAAATCAACAGTCTCCAACCTGCAAAATGCTGCTATAAAATGTCCTGGATTATGGTAATTAAATGGCCCCACGGGATATAAATGAAAAAGAAAGCCTACAGAATAAAAACACAGTAAGCTATGCACTTAAGAGTTGGCCACGGCAGGAATTCAATGATGCCGTGATTAAGTCTTCATACATATTCTGTAAATAGTCCTCTCAGTTGCTGTACTTATATCAGACCCTTAAAAGAACCCACTGGTGCATGAGAGAGACTGGAGAACAAAGTTTGAAAACCTTACTAAGGGCCCTTAGGTTTCAGCACGTCTCCGCCAAAGCAATAAAAAATGCAGTACCACACGCACCAGGCAGCTGAACTGTTTTACTTTTTCACCTATAAGTTTGCAGGTATTTCAAAAGACCATTTTCTGAGCTAATAACGGCTATTTTTGAACCTACATATAAATCTTTGTAAAGCGTGATTTATTTTATATCTCCTTGATGTAACGTGGGATGTGCATACACACCCATCCACACTCTGTGTAAAATTACATTGCCTTTCTTTGGTAGCTCATAGCTCATTTTACTTTCAAACTTAAACAAAGAGTTCTCCTCATCACTTCCGTGCCTCCATGCAGGTTCACTGTAGATTTTGCTTCTTCATTTTCTACATGACTGAATTTTTTAAAAACCTTGAATAAATTAGGAGCTTAACTATTCAAGGAGCGCAGCAGCCGGATATAAAGCAAACAGCTGTGGTAGAGAGCAGAGATTTCAAATACAGTAGATAAAAAGGCTTTATATCCACATTGCAGAGATCCACCACCTTTTGAGCAGAAAGGGCACGTGTTGAGCTTGGATGGTTTTTGAATTTAGCATATTGGCAGAGTGACGGGAGACAAGAGAAAAAAAAAAAAATCAAGCATGAAAAATATGAGAAAGAAAACCAGACAAAAGCACACAAAAGAGTGTTATCCGCTTGTTGAAATTGTCCCAAATTGTTTTTGGTAACAGAAATAAAGACTTTTTTGGATTCATGCAGGAACAAAACAACATTTTGCTCAGAGACACTAGAGGAGTCTTGGTTATTTTTCACGTGGATGAAACATGCAGCATATGGCTCTTTTAAAGCTAGAGTGCGTAACTTTTTCATATACATGAACATTGGTTACTGTTCCCCCTGGCTTACCGTCGGGGTGCTCGTAGGGCAGCCAGTGGTGTTTGGCGTTCTGAAACTCAAAGTGGGAGTTGCGCTGCTGACACTGCTGGGCGCGGAAGTCCTCGAAGTGCTTGGGGCAGTCGTCGATGTTGCAAAGCTGGTATTCGTAGTTCACACCCGGGCAGTCCTGGCCGCCGTTGGAGGGTCTGGTGGGAATGGGGGGGGGGGGGAGCTTTAATTAAAAAACCGAGAAAGGTTGAACTAGCCTCTGGAAAACCTGGTCTAAAATAGTAAAAAATCTATATATGATTTCAAAATTGGCCGTCTCAATAAGCTTTTACAAAATTCTGATTGACAATAAATGTCGCTAAAAAGGATAACACGTAGTTAAAACAGCTTTTTTTTTTGTCTCTCAACCATTTGACAGGATTATGCAGACGTGGCCTTTTCAAACGGTCTCCATGGCAAAAATTGGTAATTTTCTTGACTGTTAGATTATGTAATGAAGCCAAACAGAGTCAAATCATCATCATCATCATCATCATCATCATCATCATCATCATCATCATCATCATGTCATTGTAACTTGTTGCCACTCACGCCGGGTTGTTGCACTGACGCGTGCGGAAGCGGACTCCGGTGCCACAGGAGCGCGAGCACGAGCCGTACTTGCTCCAGGAGCCCCAGCCCCCGTCCTGCTTCACCTGGTTGGGGTTCTTCCACATGCAGTGACCTTTGTAGCACCACTACACAGGAGAGAGAGAGAGAGAGAGAGAGAGAGAGAGAGAGAGAGAGAGAGAGAGAGAGAGAGAGAGAGAAGGAGACATTTAGCCAAACATTATAAAAAACTCTGTTAAAGGTACATCGAGGAACATTTAAATAGGTCCTTGCCTTTGTCATGTTTTTTTTGTGCAAAGGGGGTGCAAGAATTAACACAAACTAAGAGTTCTAAGAGCACCTTTAAAGACTCTAAGTATGTGATTCAGAACTGTCTTGGATCGTGTCCACGTACTTTTGGCCGAGTAGTAATAACCGTACTGTATGTTATAGACACAAACTTACTTTTCCAGGATTGCACTCCGTCCCGTCCAGAGGCGGCCCCTTCTTGGTCTTGCAGAAGTAAGGGTTGTCCGGGTGACTGCACCACAGCTGCTTACACGGGTCAAACGTACGGAACTGAAACACAGACAAAGAGTAAGTGAGCTTAGAAAATGAAAGTAAATGGTAAATTGACTACACTTACAGTATGTAGCACTTTTCTCTGCTTTTTTGCACAGACCAAAAGCGCTTTACATTGTTTTGTACACATTCACCAATTCACACACTGATACCTACCACGCAGGGTGCAAGCTAACTATGGGGAGCATTTTAGGGTTCAATGTCTTGCCCAGGGACACTTGGAAAAGACATGTGGCGGGGAGGCGGGGGATCGAACCACCGACCCTGCAGTCCAGTGGACGACCGCCCTTCCCCCTTAAGCCACAGCCGCCCTGAAGTAGAATGTTGTTTTGACAAATAGCTTCACACAGCTCTCACATTGTGACGCATGAGTTGAAGACTAATAGGTGAAAATTGACTTTCTTTTTTTAAATCTTTTGATTTCAAAGAAGACGAAAAATCCAAGGTTGGCGTTTGAAAAAAGAACCACACGTTCTTGCCCAGTTTGCTCAGATACAATTAAGGCTCAGTATGATGCTTTAGAATTGATCTGATACAACCTTTTGTTTTTTATTATTACGCAGTAGACAGCTGGCACCCTGCAGACTAAACTTCTTTACAAGTGTTAAGTCTTACACTATGAGAAGCACTGAAGTTGAGTGGAAAATCGACACTGTCTTTGTAAACACTTTATTGTGGTGGGGAAGGCGGTCAGACGTTTTATACTTTTAAAGAATTTGAACCGATCATCCGAATCACTCTTTTTCAGCTGCTTTTTGAAGCAACACTTTACTGAAAAAAGGCTTTTGTGCACAATCTGAGCTGCCAAATCACCTTTTACACTTTTTCCTCTTAACGGGTTAAGATATTTCTTTTGAATTGGTCAATCTCTGTCCCTGTCTGTCTCATCAAGCTTATTTTCTCTGCAGCAGTAGTTTGTCTTTTACACAGAACCAAGAGGACACAATCCAATAACTCAAATCCATCCATCGATAGACATCCACTGTGGGAAAATGTGGCAATTGGCAAATAAACTTGTGATACGTTTTTTTATGGCAAACTTAAATTGAATATCCCCCTCCTTGTGGCCATTTATGAGTTCCTTACAATTAGATTAGTAACTCAGAGAGAGGTAAAGAGGCAAAGAGTGTTCTTGGATAACTTAGTTTCAAGAAAGTTTGCCTTTTTTTTGAAAATGTTTGCAAAAAAGCTATTCAACACATTCCGGTGAGGCGCTCTCAATGACCAGTTTTCATTCCACATAGACTGGAAAAAGGAGATTCAAGGTATAAATAATTAATTTTTCAGAGTTTGCATTATTAAAAAAATCTGAGGGGGAGACTGGTGATGGATTGCACAGATGGAAGATTTGAAGATGGAATCAAATTATGATTCGTAAAATCCGAGGAGATGCCATCTTCAGGTTGGCATCTCCTGCTCAAGTCTTTAAAATCTATTTAGTTCTTAGCACTCAGGGATACAATATAAGCAGTGAAACAGCGTATTCACTTTAGTTTTATTCGATCTTAAGAGCTCATTGATTTCCCACAGATTCCATGGTGTTTCTGATGCAGAGAACGGAGCACAAATTTGGGCAATTGGGAAGAATTATAATAAAAAATATATCTAAAAAATTTAAGACAAGCCTAGGTCCGACTACCTTTGTATAATATCTGTTTACAGAGCCTGGGGTGTGTATAAACAACAGATTTTTTTCAGAGCGCACACACAGTACGGGCAGGTAGCGGACAGTGAGTAAAATAATTGTCGATTTTGACAAAAACTGTTTTGGATTAGGATGGCTTTCTCCAACCTTTAAGGGTGGTAACAAACCTGGGACAATGTGTGGTGCTGAAAAAATCAAATGCACAACAAACTGAGAGAGAGTTAATGGGTTAGTTTAATACATTCCTGATTAAGAGCCACTGCCACTGTCTATCCCCTAAACTTTGTATTAGGACTTCATGAAAACAACTGAATTAATTGGAATCATGCAGAGAATAAATTCAACTCTACCGATCTCGCTCAGTTGGGTTTCGGGGGTGAGTGGCTCCCCCCGTTTTGCAGTGGCACACAATAAACACTTAGCCGGATTTAATGACCTTTTTACAAACAAAACAAAATCCCTTTGAGCTTGTGTGATCCAAATGAGAATTCACAGGGCTGCGATGCACAAATTGCTGTGGACGGCGGGCGGCCCCTCATTACTCAACATTGTTGTGCATTAAGAGAGCAGCCTGGGGACATGCCTATGCTACAAACACCTCGTCCATTGACGGTCATTTAAGGCCAACAAGAGAGAGCCAGACCTTAAAGGTGGAGTCAGTGATTCTGGAGAATGTTTGTTTTGTCAAAATCACTTTTTGTTCAAAATCATTGAATATATCCCCCAAGCTTCGTACTGTGTGCGCGCTGAAAATAATCTAGTGTATATACACAGCATAGGCTCTGTAAACGGACATGTTGATAGTTATGGTGGGCACCCTATGTTTACATACCCTTCGTTTTTACATAACCGTTTACATTGCCTAGGCAGTGTACTAGCACCAGATTTGATTTTTTTCAGTGCACACACAATACGGACAGGTAGAGAATGGTGAGGAGATATTCATTGTATTTCACGGAAAAAAAACCTTCTCCAGTATCAATGACTCCACCTTTAACTGTTCATATGTTTGCAGATGCTACAAGATGACAACAAATAAATAAACATTGCAATATGTTTAGCTTTTAATGGTTAAAAATTCAATTTGATGAAATCTTGTTTATCTCACTCTGAGGCCAGGTTTACAGAAAATGAGTCAAGGATAGAGTGGGTTGAAATTCTTCGTTCTTTCAAAGTAAGAATTCAATTCAGATCCACGGGGAAAGACGTCAGTGAAACGAGGTCGCCAAATTGTGGGCGACAGCAGCGCACACCTGATGATTGTGAGTCAGCAAGCATATGGCAATTACAAATTACAAAGAGAGGTTGATACTATAGCAGCGCCGCATTTAAATACACCCCTCATTAAAAAGATGAAAGCACATTTGCAAATTCAGTGTCGCAAATAGCAGAGGCACTGGTGGTCAACAGAGATGAAACAAATAGGAACAATACATGGTCAGATGAGTCAATCCTTCACCATAATCTTCACATCCGGGCAAGTGTACCAATGTGTTACAGGCCTGATATGAATGATTGACCCATACATTGATGGGATCAGGTGGCTCTGTTATGCAGTTGTGGGGCATTTCACTGGCGTAGATTGGGTTCACTTTAGAGGGAGCGGGCACTGCCAAGCAATATAAGGTTGTTCTGACTGAGTGATCTCTTCCAGAATGACTATGCACAATGGGGTCACTAGACGGTTTGATGAGTATGAAAACTATGTGCCCCCCCGTGTGCTATGGCCTTCACTGCCACCCACATCTCGACCCAATTCAAACAACATGGAGAGATTTAGGACTGCAGTGATATGCTGCGTTATAGTCGAACTGAGGTCAGAATTCCTACTTCGGAAAAGCCTTGGGAAAAAAAACACAGATGAATATTTGGAAAAAATAACATTTTAGCTCTTCTGTATTATTTGTGATAATACAACAAAAAGCGTTGTCATCAACTGGTATTGCTAGCACCATGGCTAACCTGGGGTGATTCTAAAAGGCAAAAAACGTTCATGCTTTCTTGTGATTTCCCACTCTGGTGCTACTGAAAACACAATCGACTCAGATGTGGCTTCACTCTCAGTGTGGCCCTACTGACTTCCTATGTAAAACGAACGCAGCGTTAAACAAGTGCTCTTCAATCACCATTATTGAACCGCCAAATGGAGAAAAAGGAAAATCATCGCTTCGGTAGAGCTACAGAGGCTTGGGGAATAAATGTCAAGGATTACTGAGGCTAGTCAGCAGGCACGGGTAGGCACGGCACCTTACTGAGACACTTTAGGCACTCTGTAAAACGCACTATAGATTGTTTGGAAAGTGGCGGACCACCACACTTCTAATCTAATGTATAATCTACGTGGGCATGGCAAGGGTTTTTTTTTCAACACATACAGCTACGGAAAAAAACTAAGAGACCAGTCTGGATTTTTCTTAAATCTTCATCTCTACATTACTTGACGGAAATGCTCTTTATGACAATATCCTTATTGTGAATTTGGTAGAAATGTTGTCAGTAGTTTATATTATAAAACCAAAATGTTCATTTTACTCAAACATATGCCCATAAATAGTAAAATGAGAGACACTGAACATTTGGAGTGGTCTCTTAAGGCATATCTCTTAAGGCAGATCCCTGAAATGTATGTTGATGACCACTAAAAAGTCAAGAAGCTTTTCCTTTGGTATAAGATAACAGCCAATCTAAAACTACACAGCTTTTTTTATATTATTAATATTTATAATAATATATATTATATATTATGTCTAGTGTTGCAGGTGTGTGTGTTCAATTGAAATGTTATAGAGAAAAAGTTCATTTTGTTTGTTTATTCATTGTCAGCATATGGGACTTTTGCCTAGCACAGTTGTTCCTCTTATGCCGCTGCATTATTACAAAAATATGAGGGAGAAACAGTGATGGATTGCACAGAATTTGGAATCAACTTATAGACCAAACACAATTACAAAGCACTTAGAAACACAGAACTAGCTGTGTGGCTTACACTTTAGTTTTCTTTATACTGTGATAGTGCTCCTATCCCTCTTTAAAATGGGTCCTCAAAGCGTTCCAGCCAACTGGGAAGTCCTACTTTTTCCGACCTCCTACTAGGACAATACGACTGGAATGCTGTTTAAAGTCGGAGTTCCATCTACAGTTCCTTAACATCGATGTCAGGGGACTACAGATGAAAAATAGCCTTTTTTGCTAATTCTGGCATTTTTAACCCATGTATGATCATGTGCTTTATTAATTTGCACTGTCCCCTTCTGAAATAAACTGAATTATTTAAAACAGTGCAGCCTTTGTTCCCTTTGACAGGCAGGTTCACTAGGAGTCTGTTCAATCAATATCTACCTTGATTTAAAGTCCCCCCCCCCCACACCCCTCCTCAAGGATTCTGGAAAATCCGTTTTCTCTATACAAACATCAATCCAAGGTTACTCACATGCCCTGCTAGTTTTAATGTTTTTTTTTCAGGCTGATAAATGACAATCAAAAACATCCCATTCATTAGAAGTCCAAGATAATTATTAAAGTGTGGTCTAAAATAGTACAACTCAATACATGATATCCAAGTTGGGTGTCTCAATAAGCTTTGGCAAAAATCTGATTAAAAAGTATTTTTTGAAAAAAAGCAATTTAATTGTCTAGACCGTTTGACAGGACTGTGTTGGCATGGCCGTATCAAACTGTCTCCCTGGCAACAGTCATGTTTTTTTATAGAAGAGCCATAGCCCACCTCATCTAAACAGAATTTGGATGGATAAATGTGCCTGAGTCTTTTCAGATCCTTAACTATAGTGCATATCATTTGGCTTTACAGGGGCTTTAAGAACTCCTACTACCTACCTACAGTATTTGCATTTTCTACCGTGCAACATCAAACCAATCCTTTGCATTTCAGAGTGATAGATCAACTTATTATTTCTGTTTGATCACTTATCTAGTTAGCACAGTCTAGTGTAGAACAACGTGACGTGACTGGTGAAAGAAAAAGAAAAGGTGCATTGCAGAATATATTGTATATCAAGCGACTTTGCGTTTTTGAAAAGTGCTATATACTGTAAGTTGAATGCATTATTATTATTATTATTATTATTATTATTATTATTATTATTATTATTATTATTATTATTATTATTATTATTATTATTATTATTATTATTATCCTAAATATATACAGTGCTGCTTGAAAGTTTGTGAACCCCTTGAGCATTTTGCAATTTTATTGTGTTTAACCATTATATGAAATAACACATTTTTGTTTATCAATTCAACATTGTTCTTTTCCAGAGATCAATTGTTAAAATAGATTAAAACAATTATTTGACAACTGTTGTATGTGCAAACCCTGAGCTGCATTGCTTAAATCGAGCAGGTTAACACAATCAGGTGGGCCAAAATGATTGATGAAATAGACCAATGTAATGAGAGATCTTTAGGGAAGAAATTGGGTGGCACTAGATAAAACAGAGATAACACCAGGTCAGTTTAGGCCCACCAAACTGAACCCATATGGGTCAGTTTTGATGTTGCACATTTGTCTGGGGACAGCTATAAATCCATATAAAAAATGTTGAGCTCCATCGGTCCACCGTGTCCGTGAAGCAAATCATCTATAAATGGAGAGATTTAAGAGTGACTGAACATCTGCCTAGAAGTGGGCTTCCTTCAAAAATATCCACAAGCACCACAAGAACAATTGTGCAGACAATTTGACACCACCATTCTTCACTTGGGAGAAGGTTCTCTTGGTGGTAGGCAGAGTTACGTTTTTGCCCAAACACGGCAGTTATGGTTATGACCAAACAGTTAAATTTTGGACTAATCTGTCCACAGAATAAGACTTCAGGTATCTCCAGGTGCTCTCTGGCAAAGTTGTGACAAGCAGTTTTGTTCTTTTTTGAGAGCAGAGGCTTCTTCAGCAACCCTCCCATGAAAGCCTGAGTTTTCTTCTTATTGTGGAACCATGCACATCTGTCCCAGATGCTGCAAGAGAAGTCTGCAAATCACTAGACGTAATGTTTGGGTTGGCTTTTAACTGAAGAATCACTTTTCTTGTGGCGCTTGTGGATATTTTTGAAGGAAGTCCACTTCTAGGCAGATGTTCAGTCACTCTTAAAGCTCTCCATTTGTAGATGATTTGCCTCACGGTGGACCGATGGAGCTCAAACTTTTTTTTATTAATTTATAGCTGTCCCCAGACAAATATGCAACATCAAAACTCTATTCCTGAGATCCTCAGAGATTGTTTTCCCTTCCAGCATGTCTGACCTGTATGGGTTCACTTTGGTGAGCCTAAACTGACCTGGTTTTATCTCTGTATTATCTAGTGCCGCCCAATTTCTTCCCTAAAGGTCTCTCACTACATTGGTCCATTTCATCACTCAATTTGGCCCATCTGATTGTGTTTACCTGCTCGATTTAAGCAATGCAGCTTAGGGTTCACACACTTTTGCACATACAACAGTTGTCAAATAATTAGTTTTATCTGTTTTAATAATTGATTTCTGGAAAAGAAAAATTTTGAATTGATAAACAAACATCTGTTATTTCGTATAAAAAATACTGGTATTGATAAAAATGTATTAATTATTGTTAAAATAAATACAATTCCAAAAGGTTCAAGGGGTTCACAAACGTTCAAGCAGCACTGTATATATATACAATATAACCCTGAATATGATGGACTATCCAGATAGCAGATGTGTAAGCAGATGTCTGTTTGAAGCGCTCACTAATCCACCATCTAATTTCCTTTGAACACAAGCTGATATGTAAAAGTCACCTTGTAAAGAGCCCCTCCTTCATCTCTCCTCTCATCTACTGTACAGATACATTTTCAGTCTCAGTTGGGTGAAATTTCTCTCAGTTCTTTTGGAGAGTACAGTACGTGTCTATGCATGGACTCCACAACCTTCTCCATCTTTCATTTCTCTCTGCTGAATTTCACAGACAGATATATTTTGACCCAGGGGCACAGAGCTGCTTTCTGTATGCAGGTAGCAACTGTTCACTGGATAAAAAACCGCCTGAGGGCCAAGGGGGGCTGGAACTAGGGGGGTTGTACTCTACTACTCACTGAAGTGCAGATCTTGTATCCCACGCCAAAGTCAAAGCGACACTGCTCGTCCATGGAGTAGTTGATGCCGGGCAGCTCGGGAAGCTGCGGCCAGTCATGTTTGAAGGGGTCGTCCAGGAGACAGTCATACGTGCTGTTAAGAAATTAATAAATAATTTACAATTAGACTGTTTGACAGGACTGTGTGGGCATGGCTGTATCAAACAGTCCCCGCAACAGTCATTGTTTTTATAGAAGAAACAGAGCCCTCCTCATCTAAACAGAATTTCTCTGTAAAGTTTATCAAACTTAAATGACAATATCTTTTAATTTGGATGGATAACTGAGCCTGACTCTTTTCAGATGCTTCACATATTATGAATCGAGAAGTGTCCGTGTTTTTCTGATGTTACATGTTTGCATTTTTAACAAGAAAGTCCAATTGCTTATATTTTAATGGTATTTTTTCACCAGTTTAAAACTACTATTGGTGAAACAGCTTTTCAGCAATTCAAATACTATAGATGGTTTAAAAATGTAACGAAAAAAAAAGCTGTAAGTAATTGAAATATGTGGTATATGACAGGATCACTGTTTAACAGAGTTAGTGAATTGAGGTCAGTACTGCAGCAATGCATATTATGCAGTGGAGTTAACCATGTGAGCCGTTATTATACAGGTTATTCCAAGCCTACATATTTTTTTTTATACATATCTCATCTTCATTTGAGATTTGACCATCATTCGCTTATGATACTGGATTTTTCGCGTCACACACTTTAAATTACCACATAATTATTACAGCAACAAACATAATCAAAAACTCATTAGACAGCTAATTTCAGCTCCGAGTGAGCAGCAAAAACATCCTACAATGTAGAGTTTTGAATTTTTTTTAGCGCCTGATTGCTCACTTGTTCAATCGTGCCCCACTTCAATACCTGTGAATCTTTTAACTGAATGTTTGCACACAGCTTTCTAGGAGAATTTGCTGTTTGTAAGTGTGAAGTGATTGGAAACATCTTAGAAATATTTACAAATCTTATTTCTTTTCCCTTTCCGAACCAAAGCTTTCATATTTTATGATCAGCACACTATCATACTAGCAGCAACAGTTTTCCTACAAAATATAGATTGTTCCTCCCCTGCAGTAATGGCCTGGAGCTTCTCTAAAAAAAAAACTAAAAAAAAACTATACACTGTATGGCCATTGATTGCACTTCCCCACTGCCTTTAATGACATGTCATTAGTTTTGTGTCCATGCTTTATTGAACTTTCCCTGTCAGGAGAATTGATTCATGAGCAGCGGAGTGAGAAAATGGTTTGTCCGTGAAAATGAAAAAGGAGAAAATGGTGCAACAGCTTTTTGCAAACACAAATTCAGTCCAATCTTCCACCAGATTGTAGACAGGAAAAATGACATGGTTTAAGGCCAGACACTGCAGATGAATAGGGCAAAATGTGTCACTTAAAAATATCTACATGAAAAATTGCAGACATTAGTAGTTGCTCACCTTAATTTTTAAGGTGAGCTTCTGCAAGCCACATTTTTTTTTCAAGCATTGTTAATTGTTTTTTGGTTATTTTGCTTCAATAACATGTTTTTTTTTCATACTGTCAAAAATTTACATTACGGTGTTACATTTAATTTCATTAAACCTTGTCTGTTTGCGACTGTATATTTCTCCTATACAACCACTTTTAACAGCAATTTTATTAAACATTTGTTTTTTCAAAACATAATTTATTTTTTCAATTAAGAAAAGAAGGTTGTATCGAAAGGCTGTTCTGTGAGAGCTTATAACAATAATAATAATAATAAAGATCTGGGTTTATCCCACAACTTGATTTTGAACAGATGCAAATGTACACATAATTTTCTGAAAAAATAAATAAATCATTGTTTTAAAGTTAGCAATCAACTGGCAAAGTTCATGATGATTTTTATACATTAAATTACATACTAAAATCCAAGTAATGTGGAACCAAGTATGCGTGCTTCCTATAACATGACGTGTTGTCATCAATGCATGTGACTCTCTATGAAGTCAATTATGATCAATAATGGAACGGCAATGCTACTCTGTTGGGACACTATACTTAAACAGTCCCACTTCCACAGCAATACATTGTAGTGTTTGTCAACGCCCATCCACTTTGCTGTAACATGTATAACTCACTGTATGTATCTCTTGAGCTCCTGTCCGCTGCACATAGACCAGTGGTATCGATGGAAAGCCGCCTGCACCAGCGGAGCCATCACACTGCCCATAGCGGTCTCATCTCCGCAACGGTTACCCTGCCCGTCGTGCTCCATGCCCAACCTGCACACACACAAGGAGACAGACAAGCAAATATTTATTATTAATTATTATAATTTATTTTATTCAATTTAAAATAATTAATTTGACAGTTCAAGTCAGAGAATACAGAGTTGAAATGGGGAGAGAGAGGGTGTGATGACATGCAGTGAAGGTTCACGGGTCGGATTCGAGCCCGCGACCACTGCGACAAGGTCTGAGCTTATATGGAACGAGCACTACCCACTACGCCCCAATATTAATAATTTTGAATTTCTTTATTTTTTATATATTTTCTGCAGGGGATCAAGAAACACCGAGCTATCCCCCAAAAGGAGTTTCTAGTAAAACAAATATGTACATTTACACCACAGATTCTCTTGTGTTATTTTTAAGTGGCCACAAGTGGAAATAAAAAATACACTCATATAACATAATGTACTTAAAGGTGTAGTCAGCGATTCTGGAGAATGCTTGTTGTCAAAACATGTTTTTTGTCAAAAACAGTGAATTTTTTTATCAAAAAGTATCCGCTACCTGTACGTAGGGGGTTGAAATCCAAAAACAGCCTAGGCTCTGTAAACAGGTATGTTGCTAGTTACAGCAGTCCTCCTTTGTTAACATACCCTTTGTTTACGTACACATTCAGTCCAGAAGAGACGTTGCGATCATTTCATACTACAGATGATGACCATAATGTTTGACCATTTTGTTTGCAGAAAAAAAACATTGTGCATCGTTCCTGAAGCTGGGTTCGGGTTGGCATTTCTATAAACCCTTGAAGTAATAACAACCTTCAAACAAAACCTTTCCATGTGTGAGCTGACATTTAAATCTCTCATTAACATAAATCTACGTATTTCTTGACCTCAAGGGCATAAGCCATTTCCCTGTTCTTCCTGCGGGCATCGTTTTATAAAATAATGACCTTTATTAAAAAACTCACTTGACAATTTGTTAGAGAGTAATTTACATATTTAGGAACTTCCAAGTCAGGGATTCAGCTGAGCAATGATTTGACAAAGTAGTAAAGTGGTGGTAATCACATACAGCCCGGAGAGTAAAGGAAAGTGCTTCAGTGAAAAATGCTACATTTAAAAAATAGTTGATATTTTATTTATGATTGTAAATGATTACAATAAGAAAGAAAAAGTAACTTTCATAAAAAATGTTTTGCAAATGTTGATGAGCATTGCGCCCGAATAAAGACTAAAAGAAAATACTTCTGTTCTGGCCAGAAGAATGCATTCAATACTCATGAATAACATTCAAAAAATAGCAAATTGTAAAGTGCAAGGAGCAACATTTTGAAGTGCAAAGTGCCCTCCTTCAATTCCTATCAGCTATAGTACAAGCACCTGCAGAGAGACTAAAAATCTGACTGACATAGGCTACCTGCAAAAAAAAGGTTGAAGAAGGTGGATAAATTCACTGGAGAATTGAAAAACTAGTCTCAAGGTTTGATATACACTCCAGTTGAGTCAAATGCCAACCATCAAGTACCAGTGAAGTCGACTGGAAAAGAGAGGTCAAATGACAAAAAAATGTGCCCAGTTTATAGGCTAGGTGAAATCATGGAGCCAACTTCCAGAAGATTTGGTGAGGTTGTCCTCAGTAAATGCTTGGATACATATTGTTTATCAAGAGCCTCAAACTACTATAGAACTGCTTTGTAATTTATTTAAGTAATGTGTGTACATTTTTTTTTATGGATTTGTATGTGAACTATGCAATTGTTGTGATTTCAAGTTTTAATATATATTAATGTATTTGTTGTTATTCAGTGTTTGAGTCTGGAATAGATGATTTCATATCCTGTACCAGAACAATGTCAATACATTTCAATAAATGATTTCCGTCAACAGACATCTCGCGGGGTTGTCATTTGTGATCGATTGGCAATGTCAAAACGACAAGTCCGACCTCATGTGAACTTGCCAAGGGACATTCATCATGAAGGCAATATAGGAAGAAAAATTCAGATTTTTTTTTTAGACCATGATAACAATCAATGACAACTCTGATCCCTGGACTAATTGTCTGCCCTCTCTTGTCTTGTTGTTTTCCGGTTCTTTTGGAGTCTTCATTAACTCCAATGGTGAGAAAAAAATCATAACAACTACAGCTCCTGCATGTCAATTATTTGTCTTATAATATGTAAGGGTTAATGCCCGACGAGGTGTCCAGGTATCAGGAGTTAATGGACACCGTGGAGGCGAGAACTGTCCGACGCGCAGCGGAGGACAGTTGCCTTCACGAAGTCCATTAATCCCTGATACCTGGACACCTCGAAGGGCATTAA
Organism: Ammodytes marinus; assembly: GCF_949987685.1. Lineage (NCBI taxonomy): Eukaryota > Metazoa > Chordata > Actinopteri > Uranoscopiformes > Ammodytidae > Ammodytes > Ammodytes marinus. The sequence continues at coordinate 29,274,011 of NC_137231.1, forward strand.
CCCGCTTATACCATAGTCACCTACTAATAAAAATAATAATTAGACCAATCAGTTATATTTTCATGCCTTTTTGCGATCAAATTAGATTTTTTTTGAACGAAACTAGATTTGTTTCGAACGAATAACAACTTGTTTCCACAGCAACGCCCGAGACCCCGTATAATAACTGGAATACCCATTGCAAACCCATAAGGTTCTTATGTAATGAAAACGTAGTTCAGTACTCCAGTCAATAGGAACAACCAAGGATACGACCTGGCAACGACATAATTTGGCTTTAACGGTGCGTTCAAATTGTACTGGGAAGTCGGACCGGGGATAATACGAGCAACGGGAGACTGCGGCAGCTGTTAGCCACAGACCTACTGTTATGCTAGCAATATACAAAGTCAAAAAACATTGCGCACGCTGTACAAACAGTAAATGTAATCACCCAACATGTTTAACAACAGTTCCACCGAGCTAACAAAGCATTTCCCCCAAAATAAATAACGCATTTCACGGAGAATGTGACTGGCGAACATGTGTATTACGGGCTACAGCCTGAAGTTACGTGAGGCAGTGACTGACTGACAGCAGTAGCCTATGTCCAGATAGACAGTGAAGCCGGTCTTTGGTGGCTAAACACATGTAAACTCAGTTACAAACCTTTTGTCAAATTAAACAGGGGTCTTACTCACCTTTTTAACGAGATAACCATTGACGTTTAACCAGAGGACATTAAGTTTAGCCACTTTATTGTACTACTATCGTTACTACAGCTCTTGTGTTACGACTCGAGCGCCATCCTGTGGTGTCCAGAGGCTATTGCACGGCAGGATATTTTAGGCTTTATAAATCCCAAATCCCTTATCAACACAGTTTAATCAGCGGCGAGCCGGCGACGCAGTGGACAGAATGTAAACAGTTCCATAGGTGTCCATACATCAGAAGTTAATCCACACCCATGGAATGTACTCCAGCCAATCAGAATAGAGTATTCACACAGACTATGGTATAATTAATAATATTTATTAATTAAGTATTTCCTAATAAATCTACCTCTTATCAAAGATCAGGCAAACTCCATCCACTGATGACAAGGATTATTTAATCAACAATAAATAATACATTTTTTGGGGGATAATTCGGACGGCAAAAAAGGTGAGTGACTATTCTTTGTTAATAACATCATTAAGATGAACAGTAAAAGGAAGCTAAACTGAAAAAAAACATCAAATAACAAACAAATCAAATAATAATAATAATTGCGTTAAAGCTGGTTTTAATCATTATGCAATATTGCACTGCCCTTGTGCTGCAAGAGAGGTCATGTGTTGAAACATACAGCGGGCATCAATAAATTACTGTGTCAGCAGATGAGGTGTCAATACTGTATGTGGCACTGTCACCAAGTTCATACTCAACTATTTATAGAAAAAGATGAAATGTTGAAGCGGCCCTTCAGCTGTGGTATGGCCCCCTCACTGATGACATGTGACTTCTGTTATGTAATGCAAATGTTTTCCAAAACTACAAAGACAATATATGCCATACGAAATAAACATGCAGGACTCACTATGCATGCACTGTTTTTCAGATGAGGCAACTACCAACTAAAAGTTTTAGAACACATACATTTTTTTAATTCTTTGGGGAGGTTTTTTTGTATTTTAATGTCCCAATGTACTCTGAAATAAAACAAGTATATCTATCTATCTATCTATCTATCTATCTATCTATCTATCTATCTATCTATCTATCTATCTATCTATCTATCTATCTATCTATCTATCTATCTATCTATCTATCTATCTATCTATCTATCTTATACTTCCTGCAGTGCAATGTTGTCCAGCGAATGCTTCAGAAGGTGTAGTAACATAGTCTGTTCCTACACTGTTTGTATGTAGACGGAGGGTTTGTAAGTAATCATAAAAAGTTGGGACACCTGTACAAATTTTTTGCATGGATGTTCAAGGCTTTGTTTACTTCCAATGTTGCAGAAAAGCAGCAATTTGTGAACCCATTATATGTTCCAAGAAACAGGCATTCTGTAAAGAAAAAAAAAATAATAATAAATTTTTTTTTACTTTGTTCTTCCATTTTTTTAGTTACCTGAACATTTTCTTTAAGTTTAGCACTCTGTTCCATTTCAGCTCATTCACGGGACTTGAATGTTTAAATTCTGATAAAACACAATGGGGATGTTCTAACACTGTAGGGACAGTAGTGTTTCAAAATATACATATACTGTATGAACAAGGTTATTAAATGTAGAAGTCTCATGATCATTTACCACATGTTGCAAATATGCTATCCTCGTAGTAACCTCACTTGTGCTTAAAGACCTGCTTCACCGGTGAAAATATGAAGGTGTATTGAACTATAACATCCTATGTAGTAGAAATGTGGAAAACATTTAGAAATCGGTTCATCCTAGCCTGAGAAAAGGCAGAAAGAGTGTTTCATGGTCACTCTAACCCTATTTTACTATGTGTGGAATCTAGGGTTAAAATTAACAAGACAGCTGGGCCAAGGGAAGACTGAGGGATGACTGAGGGAAGAAAAACCTCATTCATTACATTATATTAGCGATTTTATAATGATAAATCGCCAAATCTGTATGGGTGAGGTATCCCTTTAAGCTCTGAGTAGACAGAGTATGATGTCAGAGAGTGGCATATGCTGTATGGATCGTGAAGCTTCCTGAGGCAAAATTGACCCAACGTACTGACACCCTAAAATGGGAACTAAGAAGCTTTAAAATAAATAAAGAAATGCAATTATATAACATTTTAGTTTCATTTTTTCTCTTTATCTTAAGGACCATTGTGTTAAAAATAAATAATATAACAACCCCAAAATAGATTCCTGAGGATAAAAATAATAGACTGCTGTTTGAGGTTGTTGGGTTCACAGACCCTGTCTAGCCCATTGTTATTGGATATATCACAGCACTGTGTTATCACTGAGATACCATGGTGACAGTGTTATGTATCTTCACAACGGACATATGCCCCCAGAATGACCCCGGCTGTCATCACACGCTGCGTGTTTGAGTGTGATACATTTTGTCCATCCCTTTTTTTGATTAAGTGTCTTGAATGTCACCCTGATATGTGATTAAAATCAACTTCCCCTCCTCTTGAGTGAGCTAAAACACAATTCTTAAGGAGGACACTGAGCCTCTATTGGCCTAAACCTTCAATTGTAGTGACATAACAATTTGCCTCAAAGATTATCAGGTTATACTGTGAGTGTGTTTGAATAGAAAACCATCTTCATTAACCTTAAATAATGCTCTATTACTCGGCACTCATAAATGCTCGGTACGGTAATGACCGTTGTTAAAGGCCATTGACCTATGGACATTTTCCTGTGAAATTGTGATTGAAAAATAAATATGGCAACAGCTTCATTAAAAACAAAAGCTCTTAACATTGTGGAATCTCATCACTGCATCACAATATTTTTTATATGGCCTATATGTCATATTTAGGGCTGTCAAAATGAACGTGTTAACGCAGGGTGATTAATTTCTGGAGTTAACGCGTTACATTTTTTAACGCAATTAACGCATGTGCAGAATGATCCGCCCAGTACATCCCACCGGCTCAGCACTATACAGTCACTCTAACGTTGTGGCTGACCCAGGATCAGTAGCTGCGCGCGGCCAAACATAGCAGCACGTTAGCCCATGCCGTGTTTTAAACTGCTAACGGCCCCATATGTGTCGCGGGCATAGATAGTATATAAAATCAACTGTTGCGGGTGGCAGTTGATGTCGAAGCAACAGGAGGAGAAACATTGTCCGCTCTGTTCAGAGCCCGCGAGGACACAAACGTCTGCAGTTTTCAGAGGTGTTTGTGATTAGACATCAGCATAACGTCGGCTTCCTGGCACACATGAACAGTCCCCTAGGACCTGGTCACGCGTACAAACACTAACACACACACACACACACACACACACACACCGCAGCTGTTGTCCAGGTAACACAATCTCAAGGGGCATTACTTCAATAAGCCTGTCGGTCCAGGAAAGGCTCAAATGCAGGAAAGGGATAAATAGTCTATTTTGGTCGGCTGAGCACACGGATTGCCTGTTTCAAGCTGCTTTGCTATAGCTAAACACACCAGCGCTTCACTGACAGGATTATAAGATATGTTTCTCTCCTCAACTGGAAGCACTGTTCTTCATTTAAAAAGCGTTTAGCAGAAGTCTCTGTAATTGTGAATCAATTTTTCTCTATCAGGCTAATTCACTTGGATTTCTTCTTGAAATTGATTTTCAAATCATTGTTTTAGAATTTGTTTGTAGAATCTGCTCTCAGCACTAGAAAGCTGTGTGTGCGTGTGCATGTGCGTGTGTGTGTGTGTGTGTGTGTGTGTGTGTATATACAGCTTTCCACATATATATATATTTTTTTAAGATATTGTTTGGCATTGTTCATGCTTTATTGATAGTTTTGAAGAGACAGAGGTGAAATGGGGCAGAGAGGGGAGTGACATGCAGAGAACGACCGCGGGCGGGAATCGAAACCGGGTCTGCATCTGGGCCCGGCCCCCCCATGCATCGTTTTTTTTTTAATGTAATTTTAACAGTGTGTCCACTTGGTCCCCGTGGCGTGGTCAGCAATTATGAAGGTGGTGGGTTCGGATGTCTCGCTCGAGGACATTTCAGCCGGACGGATCTTTGATTTTCTCAGCCGGTTGACTATCTGTCAAACACCTGCCCGCTCTCGGTGACGCTTCACTTCCCTCTACACACACACACCACCGTTGGCATTGCTGCCTCTCTTTCTGAAAAAGCGAGAGACTAGCAGCGGATAAAAAGATGTATTTCATGTCTCGTTGGTTTCCCATACTGAGATCGGTGGGTGTTAGTTCATATTTGCTGAATCTGTTTGAAAAACGTTTGAAAGCTAATGTTGTTCATCCATCCTGACTGCTGCTACTGCTCTGGTGCCATGCCGTGCCTTCGGCTGCCCCATTATTCCTACAAAAGTCAATAGGCAATTTTTTTTTTTATAGATCTTTTTTTTTGCAGTCATTAGGAGAGAGGAATGCCATTGAGAGAGAGGGGGGGGGGGGGCGGGGGGGGGTGCACAAGCCACGAGCGCCCCATGTTTTGCACGCCAAAAGTACAGTAAATATTAAGGGTGAAAAAAGACTGTGTGTATTTTCGGGATACCGGACAGACGCACCAATGGCCTTAAAGAGCGGTTCAGCATGTCAGTGTTTGATTGACAGACGTTGGTAGAGTGTTGTTGTTACACTGTAAGGTTTGCATTGGTAGTGGTATAAATTGACTAAGCCTGCATCCGCATCTAACTGGACCAAAGTGACATTTGCAGTTACGTTTACTGCGGTTTAATATGCATTGAATCCAAATTTACTTTTTTTTTATTTATTTTTTTTGACATATTTTATAGATTTCACTCTCAAGATGACTCTGGTGTACTTACATATAGCAGTCGATTGAGATTGATTAACTTATGAATTGTTGTAGCTATAATTCCTCCATCTATTAAACATGTATATGCTTTGAGAGATAGTTAGCAGAAAGAATGGAACTTGAAATGGAATGGAACAGTGCATGCATTTCAAATTCCAGTTAGTATTTAAATCCATCTTTTGTTGCATATATATCATTGAAGGAGCACATTAGTGAGAGCCTGCATTGATCTATCTTAATTAACCAATGCTTTCAGTCCATTATTCCCACCAAATTATAATTGTTTTCCCTCTTTCAAGTCCAACATCGACGTTCTCATGGTCATGTGTGACATTTGCATTTTTTTTGTCCACTGTTTAAAGCTCCCTCGGGACTATAACCACATAGATCACAGAGAGAGAAAAAAAACTGTGTAGTCTTAACCTTAACCCTTATGGGGGAAGGACAATATTTCCCTTTGAGAAAAGGCCGTTTCACCTTGAGAAGAGGAATGTGTGTGTGTGTGTGTGTGTTCAGATGACGCTTCACGGACAAAGCAGAAGAATTAATCCCTGCGTTCCGAATCGCATACTTTCTACTTTTTAGTATGGTAGAAAAAAGATTTAGGATGTCCCGATTCTTGTGGCCAGATTTAGGATGGATAGAAAAGACCCGGATGTCTACTACATCTGGCACAGATTTTTAGTGTTGAAAACAGCATTTGGGCGATTCTGACCCATAATCCAGTGCGAACCTGAAGTGACGTCACATCAAGGGAGCCTCTGTATGAAAACAAACAGGGATGCGACGGATATAAAAGTCAAGATCAAGGCGCAATGTTATGATGAACTAAATAAGTAAAAGTATGTCCCAACTGTATGCCTGCTGCATCCTACCTAGATTATTTTTATCGTTGGATGTAGTATGTAGAATAGAAAAAAGAAAGAGTATGCGATTCGGAACGCAGGGCATATATTAACAAGAACCTACACATGTCCGGTCTCGTGAGCAACAACGAAAGCCGAGGAGAAGCCGTCTTCATGGTTGAGGGTGCAGCTCCGCACTGGGTGGCACATTCCAGTGACTGGAGCGTAACCTGCAAAGACATCAGGGGAAAAGGATGAAGGTTATTGTAAAAGACAAAAAAAATTATTAAAGATATAGTGCGTAACATTTTCATATAAATGAATGTCGGTTACATTCGAGCAAGTTGATTAAGCCTATCAGTTCCACAAAAACTCTCTCTGTATTTCTCAGAATGGCAGCGTTCACAAACTGGTGTCCTCGGAGCACCGTTAACACTGTGCAACGCTTCGACCAACAATTTGGGTCTCACAAACGTTGTGTCTTTGCACAATTTAAGTATCTTCCGGCATCAAGCCGCTATGCAGACGTTACTTTCTTTCTACATGCAGCACATTATATAGACCTTGCAGTGAAGATGGTTAAAAAAACAGCGCTACAGCTACTGAATCCAACCCCAAACTGACCCACAGTCTGAGAGATACAACGATTTAATGAGTTTTTTGTTTCTAAAATAATTTTTTTACCAAAAAGCTCCGCACAATCCTTTTCTTTCATCGTTTCACGTCACAATTTTCTCTACCCAGACTGACTGACTGATTGAGTGCCTGAGTGCCTGACTGACTGAGTGCCCGACCTTTGACTTTTTTGAATCAAAGAGCCATACATTTCCCCCTAGACATCCAGACATTACCTGTTCTGATGTAATAAACGCGAGAAAGTGCTTTAAAAAAGGAAGCTGTTTCTTGTCAATATGCTGAAAGCTTTTCTCGACCTGACGACATATTTTTCCGTTAGATGTTGCCAATTTAGAAGTAGTTTCCCACATACAGAATGAGACTTTAAATCAATCACTGTGCAGTAGCTGCTGTTGAGACACAGCACCTGAACATTTTGCCTCTTTAGTATATCAGTTCTTAATAAAAAAAACAAGGCTAGGCATTGGATACAACCATGATTAACTTGTATTTCAGTTGTGATAACAGGTTCATTTAGGGTGTATTCACACAGGGAAAGTTCACTTGCTTTGGTCCAGACCAAATAGAATTTAGATTTTTTTTGTTTGGTGTGGTCCACTTTCATATTGCACCTTTTGCAAGTGAACCAGCATTACGAAGCAAAACCACACGTGATATGAGGTAATTAATTCATTGGACAGACATTCTGGGGTGTAGAGAAGCAGGAAGCACAAAGTGAACACTGCGAAATATATAATTGATATAATATAGGGTTGAAAATAATAAATACATAGGCATCTAGCCTATAAATAAAAAACATCAAATTATTGTTGTTTCATATGGTTAAAATATGTAAGCCTATGTCAGTGCCACGTTATGTGGCTTGTAGCCTACCATGTGAAACATCATTTTTACTGTACTTTTGCTGCTGGACGCGCGGCTCGCGAGAAGAATAGACACACAGCTGATTAGCTGTACAGCTGAGCTGGGTGTCAGTTCGGCACAGCTCAGCTCCAAACTGAAACGGGGATAGTATTAACGGTGGCCGGTGTTGCACCGAAAGCTGTGACCTGTCAGAATGTGTGACCATAGAGGGCGCTGTTCTTATTGATTAACCCACTCTCATAGTGAAATATAGACCATGTAAAAACGTTGGTCCATTGCGCAAATCGTAGAAGTTTCTCAAAATTGGCACTGAAATGGTCAGATTGTTTTTTTTAAGGTGAATAACCAACATAGTTACCCATCACAGTGAAATGTCTAGGCTATACTTTTTCCACTGCGCAATCATTTTAAATTGGAAGCAAACAACTTAATAATCTCTCAATTGTAGGGCTGTTTTTGTGAAACTATGTTTTCAGCTGTGGACCAACATAATTATTAAAACATTTCACTGTGAGACTGGGTTTGATTTGATTTGATTTGGTTCAATTTATTTCAGACATATCAAACATACAAAACAAAATGAAAAGCATGTAAATACAATAAACAAATTATGTTTTCACAAAAAAAAAATAATAATAAATTATCTGTATTTCTGAGATATGCCTGAAAAGGAGCAGGAAGAAGTATACACTTATTTAATCCTACCCCTTTTCCATAGTAAAAAAAATAAAAAATAAAAATATTTATTAAATAAAAAAAATATATATATTTATTATATTCGCTTCTCTTAATCCATATACTCTCTGTACAATTGGCGATACTATATTATATTTGCCATTTACGAACTATACATACATACATACTACTTAATATACTATGAATTTTTTATATTTTATATATTTATATCATGCATATATCTATATTTATATTTATAAACAATCAATATATCCATATCTACATACATATCTATACAATCAGTAAATATATCCATATAATTATAATTCCCTTCTTACTTCACACCCTCATCCCTGTACCTTTTGAAAATCATTGCTTTGAACCTTTTTTTAAACTGGATCATGTTTGGACATTGCTTTAGCTCCATGCTCATCCCATTCCACAGTTTCACACCCCCGATTGAGATGCATTGACATTTTAAAGTCGTGCGTACAGCCAGTGTCTTAAAGTTTAACTGTTGCCTCAAATTGTAACCCCCCTCTCGGTCAAAAAAAAGTTTTTGAATGTTACCTTGTAGCAGTTTATTTCTAGCTTTGAACATGATTTGTGCAACTTGATATTCAACCAGGTCATTGAACTTTATGATACGGGAATGTAAAAAGAGGAGGTTGGTGTGATCATAATATCCAGCTTTATTGATTATTCTTATGGCTCGTTTTTGTATTGTGACTAATGGTAGCAGTGAGCTTTTGTAAGTGGTCCCCCAGACCTCCACACAGTAATTTAAATAAGGTAAGATCATTGAGCAGTAAATAATATGCAATGATTTTTGATCCAATATATGCTTTGCTTTACACAGGACTAAGATGCTTCGTGACAGTTTAGATTTAACATGTTTAATGTGAGGTTTCCAGCTGAGTTTATGGTCTATTGTCACACCAAGGAATTTATTTACATACACTCTTTCAATATTAACACCGTCAATCTTAACATTTACGTCATTATTTAAATTACAATTTCCAAACAACATGATTTTTGTTTTACTTAGATTCAATGACAATTTATTATTGTCAAACCACTTTTTTAATTTGCTCATTTCAGTTGTAATTAACTCCAGAAGCTGCTGCAAGTCCTCTCCCGTACAAAAAATATTAGTGTCGTCTGCAAATAACACAAATTGTAAAATCTTTGATGTTTTGCATGTATCATTAATGTAGAGAATACAAAGAATTGGCCCTAATACTGACCCCTGGGGGACCCCACAAGCAATGTCCAAACAAGATGACATATGTTCACCCATCTTCACAAACTGTTGCCTGTTCTGTAAATAGCTCCTCAACCAGTTTAATACAACCCCCCTGATACCATACCGTTCTAATTTATTGATTATTCTGTCATGATTTATGGTATCAAATGCTTTTTTGAGATCAATAAAAACACCGGCTGCATAATTCTTTTGGTCCAGCGAATTTGATATCTTTTCAATTAGCTCAATGACCGCTAATGAAGTGGATCGGTTGGGTCTGAAGCCGTATTGGCTGTCAGTTAGTAAATTGTGTTTATTGATGAAATTGTTAAATCTGGCAGCAAAGAGTTTTTCTAAAATTTTTGAAAATTGAGGAAGCAGTGAAACAGGCCTGTAGTTTGTGAAGTGGTGTTTGTCTCCAGTTTTGTACAGCGGTAAGACTTTTGCAATTTTAATTTTTTTGGGGAATTTACCAGTTTGAAATGATAAGTTACAGAAGTGGTTTTGCGATTCCTTCAATGACTTGTTTAACTATTCTCATGTCAATGTCATTATAGTCGGTAGAAGTCTTGTTTTTACAATTATGAACAATCTCTATAATTTCACTCTCTTCCACTGCTTTTAGAAACATTGATTTTGGATTAATGTCTATTAAATCATAATTATTGTCTTCAGATCTCACAGATCCTGGGTCATTAATTTTTTCTGACAAATTTGGTCCCACATTTATGAAGAATTTGTTAAAACCATCAACCACATCATCCATATTATCTATTGTATTTTCTTTCTCCATAAAATACTCAGGGTAACCTGCATTTTTTGATCCATTTCTAATAATACTATTTAGCACATTCCATAAACCTTTCATGTTGTTTTTGTTATTCTCTAGTATTTTATTATAGTATTCTTTCTTACATATCCTCATTATATTGGTTAATTTATTTCTATACTTTTTATACTTATTTTATGCTTCTGCAGTTGGATTTTTCATACATTTTCTATACAGTGTATTTTTCTTTTTGCAGGCATTTTGCAAACCCTTATTGATCCACGGACTAGTTGTCTGTTTATGTCCATCACTGTATTGTTTCACAGGGTTGCTTTATGCCTACAGTCTATTGAATAGAAATAAGAACAGCGCCCTCTAGGGTCACACATTCTGACAGGTCACAGCTTTTGGTGCAACACCGGGAAGCAAAATAAAAACACACACTTCATGCAAAACGCAGCGTGAACCTGTTGGCACTGTGCGTGAGACGCTCCCCTCTCCTTCATCTGATCGCTGAACACATCAGCATGTTTACGCGTCACTATCAAATGTAATATATTCGCTCGGGGCTCCCGGTCAAACCATAACTAATCTTCCTAACAATGGCGACAACACCACTGTCCCATAATATGAAGCTGACGGCGATCTATTAAAAAAGTTAAGAAAGAAAAGGCACAGTGCTTCCTGCAATTGGGTCGGATCGAGTCCGGCCGAATTCACACCACAAACGAACTGCAGCAGAGTGCGTATGGAAGCGCATCGAGACCACGTCTTCAGCTGGGTCTCGGAGCGTTTGTTTGATCCGCCCCAGAGTGCGATTGCTGTATTCACACATGTCTGAAAGATGCGCACCGAAGGCGGAAGTGCAGCTGAGTTTGTTTCAACCGAACTAAACAAAGCATGTGTGAATACACCCTTAAAGTTGAAGTCAGCAATTCTGAAGAACTCTTGTCAGGAATACGTTTGTATTTGTGTTCCCCCGATTATATTTTCCTGAATCGTCGTAAACATCAAATATTTTCCTTTTTATCAATCTCTTATCGTCTGTTCGCTCTCCGTGAGGTGAAATCTAGTCAATTGCTTATAGTTTGATTTGAGCCTGTTGAAAATGATTCTATCTCAAATCCTGTCACACTCAAACAGAGAGCCTTAATGACATCTTGCTCGTGTACAGCGGCGCTCCCGTAATCTCACACGATGGCTCTGCAGGGGAAAGGGATTGGTAGGTGCTTTACCCGGAGACGGCATTTATATTATTCTACCCTCTTTTATTCTCATACAGATGATTTTTTGGGGGCCATTTTTCATGCTTTATTAAAGGAGTTGAGAGACAGAGATGAAATGGGGAAGAGAGGGGAATGATATGCAGAGGACGAGCCTCTATGGGGTTGAGGGGGGGGTGGGGGGCACAGACAACTACACCCCGAGTGCCGAGCGGACAAATTCTACCTTATACTAGTGGAAACATAAGAGGGAGCTTCAAAAGACTTGGTTTTCTTGAAGATAATAAAAGAAAGACGTGACGTGAAGTTGAAAACAGAATCATTGAATAAGTGATTTCTTTAATCCTACAATCAAAGTAAAGTTGAAAGTTGCATTACGTTTTTATTTTCAAACGTTTCTCGTACCTCAAAAGCGCCACAGTATGTTATCTGTATTTTGTATGAGGCAATTCAGTGGGATTTTTAGTCGAAAGATAATTTAGATCATATTGTTGGAACAACTATGATGAAATTATGATGAAATCCAACCCATTCAGGGACTACAGATGAAAATTATTTTATAGCTAACTCTGGTATACTGCTAATGAGCTGTGCATTGCATAAACAAATAGTCAATAAATAAATTGAAAAAGTACAATGCAATTGTCTAAAAAATAATGTTGTATTATTTGCTCTTGTTCACTTTAGTTCCTGTAAAAAGCCTTGAAGCACAAGATAAGTTTAAAAAAAAACAAGCCCGTACTGTGAGTGACTGAAGGCAGGCTTACATTTGGTAGAATCATTGGTTATAATCCTGTAGAGGCAACGTTTTGATACAGTTTTGAACCCAGTTCAATTACATGACATAGCCCTCGAGAAACAGAGCATTAAACTATCATGTCTATTGGCTTTTTACACAGTGCTGAAGTCACCAGCTCATCTCTTATCAGTCACTGAAGCTCCCATATACCGAAATAATCGCCTCGCAAAAACCAACACGCACACGCACACACACACACACACACACACACACACACAAGCTGAATCTTTTTATCTATCTATTTGTGCCAGGCTTAAGGGGCGGGAGAGAAAATAACTCATTTCAAGTGAAGATGAAAGGATAACAGGATGTATGTGTGTGTGTGTGTGTGTGTGTGTGCGTGTGCGTGTGTGTGTGTGTGTGCGTGTGTGTGTGTGTGTGTGTGTGTGTGTGTGTGTGTGTGTGTGTGTGTGTGTGTGTGTGAAGTATTGTACTACGCTCTAGCACTTCTAGTATGAGGAACTCCACTGATTACTAATTGCATTTCAGCTTGTGACCCTGACATAGTTCAGTGTAGTACTATGGGATCATAAAGAAAGCCATCAGCTTAAAGGAATAATTCACCCATACAGATAAGGCGTTCTATCATTATAAGATCGCTATTATAATATAATGAATGAGTTTTTTTCCCCCCTCAGTCTTCCCTTGGTCGACAAAGAAAGAAAGGTTGGTTTGCCCCTGTAAAGCACTGAATGGCCGTGTGTCTGAATTGTGCTATATAAATAAACTTGGCCTTGCCTTGCCTTGATATGGATGAAATATTTTATTTAAAAAAATATCTTTTGTTGGGGCATTTTTGCTTTATAAGACAGTTGAAATGGGGTAAAAAGGGGAAAGGCATGCAGGAACGACCCGGGCTGCATTCGAAACCCTGAGCCTCTATGGGGGACCCGTATATTATTATCTTATATGGCAACCAAAGCAGAATCCGATTTTTAAAATGATGAACTGTTTGTAGATTAAATAAAAAAGATATGAGCCTGTTAAAGAAAAAGCTGTTTCATGACAATAACAAAGTCCAGAAACCACATGTTTTGTATTCATTATTTGTATTGGTCAAAAAAACAAAAAGAAAAATGACATTTGTTTTTGCTGACACAATCCAATTTCATGAACTCACAGGTAGCTTGTTTATTGGACACATTAGTCATCCTACTTCTTTAGGCGCTATTTTGTCAAAAAGTGGTGTCAAGCTGTAACCGTGAAAGTGTGTGAAAAGCTGTGACTTAAAAGATAAAGGCTGATTTAAAGTAATGAGCTGGTTCGGATGGGGATGTTCAGTGTGCGAACAGATGAGATACTGATGCAATAAAATCCAGAATTAATATAAAGGGATGTCATCCATTGTTGGTCAACCTCTTTGCTGGCAAAAAAGTACTAAAAGTTTGAAATAAACATTGTTGGTAAGGTGCTAGAATGCACAAAAAAAGCGTAAAGATTTAGGTTGTTTCTTGAAATTTTTCCGGAGGTGTGGGGGGTGGGTCTCACTTAACAAACTTTCTGAAACCCTGCTGAAGGCCTTCCTACCATCCTACCACCCTTTAGGGTAACATATACAACATGTCTACTCTTAGGCTTAGTCTACGTCACCTTATTAATTCCTTCCCGATTTGTCTGCAAAACAAGAAAGGCATTAGTGGATTTGCCAAAAAAAGCCAAAACACACAAGGTTCTGGCCTTCCAAGTGAAAAACAACTGCAGCTGCTGTTCAACATGGAATCAATTTGTGTGGGCTTTTTAATGGCACAGACTTTGGACAGTTAGGTGTCCGCATTGTTCTAGTTTAAGGCACACACACACACACACACACACACACACACACACACACACACACACACACACACACACACACACACACACACACACACACACACACACACACACACTTAAAAATAAGAAGCAGGGCCAGTAAGTCAATATCTGGCCGACAGTATAAATTGGCTCGAGCCTCCAGGTTTTTTGTCTCCCATGTCTGCATTCACAAGAACAGACAATTAAGGAAAAAGGTGCCAAATATCAAGCACAAATGGGGCTTTGGTATAGTGTTCTCCTGGGAGGATCGGTTGTGTTCTATTTGCGCTTGACATTGCTGATAAATTGGGCTTTTTGGGTTGTTCAATGCTTTTTTGCCAAGGCCTGTTTTCATTGTGTTCGAGTGAGACAATTAGACCCTGTGATTTAACCTGAAGAAATTGGGGGCATAGCAGCATTTAAGATCCTTCATTTGAAACAGACTTTAAAAGAATAATTCGACACATTTAGATGGTTTAGCTTTTTGCCTCACTCTCCGGCTATGTTGCTGTAACTGTGTGTGCATTTTTTTTTATATATCATCCAGGTTAGCTTAGCTCAAACACTGGTAGTCAAGGGTAGCACGTCAAATGATGAACTTTACAACATCACTAAACGCTCCTGTGTGCTTGTTGGGACTTGTTTATTCACAATGTTAGGTTGTGCTCTATATTTTTACACGTTATGCCTGTGACAGTCACATATGTATTTGGTTCCAAAAATTGTGTTAAGAGTAAAAATGCACGCCCAGTTACAGGAACGGTTTGTGTCGCCTTTTTCTTGAGCCGGAGAGTTTTAAAATAAAAATAAATAAAAATCTTGAACTATTCCTTTAAATAAAACTTGGAAGTACGTTTGCAACATACCTGCCTCATAGTTCAACTCTACATTATCAAGACAAGGATGTGTTATCATTGTAGGCAGTCCGAGTAATGAGTTGTAACATTCTGTGTGACAGGCAAAATGGTTTAACTTACTGCCTGTGCATGATACATGCATATATAACTTGTGTGACCATATTTAGATCAACCCCTTCAAAATGCTCCAGGCAAATTGGTTACACTCTCATTTGAAGGCCTCACCCTGCATCCCCGTGGGGCCGAAGCCTTGGCGAGTGAGGAAGATTGCGTGGTCGTGGTGTTCCGCGTGATCCAGGTCGCCTTTCTGCTGCACAAATGCCCAGCGGCAAACGTTCTCCAAGCTCCGCGACGGGTTGCCTCTTTCAATGAGGCTGATGGACTGATGGAGGGAGAGGGAGAGGGAGAGGGAGAGGGAGAGGGAGAGGGAGAGGGAGAGGGAGAGGGAGAGGGAGAGAGAGAGAGAGGGTTACCAGGGAATTGTTGAGCAATTCAACACATTGATATTCTGTCAGTAACCTAATATTAGCATTAGCCTGGCACCGCCCGCTTACGTACTTCCGCTCAATTTTCATTTCCCTTCAGTAGTCAGTCTGGGCCTGCGGTATATTAGTGGGTTTTTCTCCGGACAGATTTTTGGCGGTACAATCAGCGAACAGATGGAGTGGCTGAGAACGATGACGTGTGCCAATTTCAGTTGTAGTCAGAGGCCGGCGCATGACATACGTCAAGACCAAACGTTATGCGATTGGTTGGCAGATCCAGAGTGGCACTGGGCAGATACACAGAGAGAGTTGTATGCAACTGATAGGCCTAATCACACTTTGTGTCAACTCGTTTGGGCGATTGGCAAGAATGTAACCGACATTCATTCACATGAAAAAGTTACGCACCATAGCTTTAATCCTGTCGGGGTTAGGATAAGTATTAACTGTATTTACACAGATTAAACATGGGTAAAAACTTTCCTTCTACCATCCCAGAAAAATCAAAAGAGAATACAGTCCACCGATATGCCAATCCAAAATACTTTCCTATATTTTCCGCACTGAAGACCGAGCATCCATACTATGTGTGTGTTGTTTACGACGTGTGAACAAGAGCGAGAGAGCTGACCCCTGCAATCTGCATACATTTTCTTCCCCTATTTAGCATCTCTGCGCTCATTATTAATGACTACGTATGTGAGTCGGTGAAGCTGAAAGAACCACTTATCTCAAGCAATCAGCGACACATTGCTCATTGAAATGTCAGTAGGCTACAAGAACAACAAGGATCAATGCTAACACAAGTATGTCAAGTGTGCTCGTAATTGGTATTAAAAAGATGTTTGCAACTTGAGACTGTTACGCCTCAGGAACATTTTTAAAATAGATTCAAAATGAGTCGGAGCAATACAAATTGACAATTTAATGATTTGTGTTTTTGACACATTTTTTCACTGCTTTTCTTTATTGCACATCAAACACATTAAATGATTGTGCACAGACGTCCCATGGTGTGTGTAAATGTGTGTGTGTGTCAACACCACTTCCAATGTGTTATACCGGTACATGTTCTGTCTTAGTTCATCATATTGATTGGCCAGAGATTCTATAACATTTGTCAGAACGTTGAGGCTGATTTGTGCTGATCTAGACTTTGGACATTGTAGGTGTTAATCTGAGCCAATGCGTGCCCACTGATTGCGGTTATTCCATTGGTGCTCATTGATTGATTGGTGTGACCTGACCATACTGTAAGTGCAAAGGTCAAGGCAATTCAATTAATTATGGCCCAGTGTCAAAAATAACAATTTACCCTTTACAATCTATACAGCATACAGGTCAAGTCAAGTCTACATAAGTCTCCGACATACCTACAGAGGAATCAACATTACAGTTTTCTCCGACCCATGGTGCCATAAGTACAATAGGATCAAATAAGACAAGGTGAAATAAGTTATATGTTTATACAATAAATATATCCTAGATAGTGCAAAAGGTAAATAAATTGAGATGCAATATGAGGAACATTATTTACAATATGTGCAAGATGCAATAAACTGAAAACATGTAGAGTCAGTGTACAATATAAAGGTGTGAAAACACCCTATGTCCTTGGAGCCTATATCTACAGTAATGTGTACTATGTAAAGCACATTTAAAGCACTTTGAATGGCCTTGTGTCTGAATTGTGCTTTATAAATAAACTTGCCTTGTCTATATATAATGTATTATGGTGTTGGTTAATTGCTATTGGACTGACCGGCATAATAGTGTTATTTCATTGGAGATACTTTGTTACTTCTTGGCATTTCCATTTCCTATTTAATTGTTGCTGTACAAATTCAGTGTTATAATAAGCTTTTTTTGGCACCTTTTTTTCTCCTGGGTGATTTCACTTTTGAATGCACTTTCACGGTTGCTTTTTCTCCACAAAAATAAAGTGTATTTTTGTGGCATCATACAGCCGGGTTTTAAAAATAATTTCCTGGGTGAAATTCTTTATAGTTTAATCTCTAAAGAAAAAAAAATACTTACTAGCTGCAGCTGTGTTACAAAGACTGTTTTGGTACCGCGACTTCAATAACATTGCATTTTTTTTCTCACCTTCAGTTCAGTTTTCAACCAAACACATATCAGCTTACACTCTGGGAGGGAGGGGGAGATGTGTTTTTTCTCTTTTATTTACATGTTTTTTATACTTTATTTTTCACAGTGAGTTACACCAAAGTGACATATGTCCAAGTATTGAATTTAGATTGGACATATACAAAGCCTAACAATTAGTCAACAAAAAAAAAAAAAAAAACAGACAACATATAACAAAGCGCAACCAGAAAATGCACACGCATTGAAAATTAACATATTACATTTTTAAGCAATAATAAAAACAATATTAGATAACGTAATTCATATTAATTAGTATTTTTTTTCTATAATTTTCTGCATTTTAGAAACAATTCATATCAAAACAACAGTATTAGTAAACTGACCTTGGCATAGCCCAGCATGATCATCCTCACCAGCACCACGTTGATGTGGACGCCAAGCGACTCGTCATGGTAAATCTCGTTCACCTGAGGAGCAAAAGAAAAACTTCATCAATGAGGGACTTTCAATAGCTTTCTCACACACACATGTACACATACGCGCGCACACACACACACACACACACACACACACACACACACACACACACACACACACACACACACACACACACACACACACACACACACACACACACACACACACACACACACACACACACACACACACACACACACACACACACACTAAATGCCTGACCCCAACCCTTACACTTACCCTAAACTAAACCCATTGTAGCCTGAACCTTAAAACCAAAACAGTTCTTTGAAGAAGTGAGGACCAGGGGAAATGTCCATATTGTCCAAAAATGTCCTCACTCCCATAGCTATAAGCTAAAACTGGTCCTCACCGCCTGTACAAGTACACACACACACACACACACAACGCACACACACGCAGACGCACACACTGCATTCCCTTTAAGGCGTTTGCGTGGCTTACACATTACAGCCCCATATCTTCTTAATTCTGGGCTTTTCACTTGCCACTCATCAGAGCCAGAGAGCGAGAGCATCAAACCATTGTTGACCAATGAAAGAGCGTAATCACAGACCAGAGCAAAGACTACTCTGTGTCTTTATGAGACCGCCAGCAAACACACAACTGTCCCATCATGTTGCTCTTGTTCCTCACAAAACATGGTTGCCATATAAGCAAAAAATCATAATCAGCAAGTGTGCCTGCAGTTGCACACTTACAAGTTTGAAGGAAAAATTGATATTTGAGATGAATTTATTCAAAATAAGGACAGTACTAAAAGCGGTAATGTGTTTACTGCGCCAGCTGTAGTTCCTGGGTGAGCGTACCCCGGACAAAGGCATTCAGAAAAAAAACAAATACAAATAGCATTCTTTGCACTGATGGTCCCGTTTGCTGTTACATGTCATGTATGATCATCAGAGAGAAACATTTGACTGTTTCAGAAATATTTAAAAGTTCCTTGTAGGACCTTTAAGTGCTTGAGGAGGTAGGCCTATTACAAGTGTTATTGCACACTGCGCTATAGCTATAACTAAAAGGAACTTTTGCTTTTAATTTGGATACTGTAGACACTATGCGCAGATGCTTAGCCGCCATGTCTGAATTTAAGAAGACATGCCATGCGTTACGAATGCATGCGTTCGCATACTTTCTACTATTTAGGATGGTAGCAAAAAGATTTAGTATGACCCGATTCTTGTGGCCAGATTTAGGATGGATAGAAAGACTACTACATCCGGCCAAGATCTTTGGTCTTGAAAACAGCATCCTATTTGGGCGATTCTGACCCATAATACAGTGCGCACCTGAAGTGACGTCACATCAACGGAGCCTCCATATGAAAACAAACAGGGATGCAACGGATATAAAAGCAAGAGGCAAGATCAAGGCGCAATGTTATGATGAAATAAACAAGTAAAAATGTCCCAATAGTTTGCCTACTGCATCCTAACTTGATTCTTGTTATCATCGGATGTAGTATGTAGAATAGAAAAAAGGAAAGAGTATGCGATTTGGAACGCAAGGATACTGTATATGGTTACAACCTATTATGTTCATTGCGTTAATATATTCTGTAGCATTATTCTCATGGAGATGGATCCCTTCTCTGTATGTCTCTTCCTGTTGCTATCCGTGTTATGGGGCTATATGCATACTGTGTGAATGAATACAACTGTCTCGACTTGCCTATAGGTATAATGATGAGGGAGGAAACATATGGCGGGGGCGGTCTCATCTGTCTAATGCGAGAGCGGGACAGAATGCCTCACAGTATAATTGCGCCTTTTCAAATGCCGAGGGACGGCAGGGGTCTCTCTCTCTCTGACAGAGGCAGACAGGAAAAGAGAGAGAGCAGGGAAACATATGTTATAAATAATATATAAAGTATCTGAAAACATGTTCAATTATGTCAGATGGATGGATGGATGGATGGATGGATGGATGGATGGATGGATGGATGGATGGATGGATGGATGGATGGATGGATAGATGGATAGATAGATGGATAGATAGATAGATAGATATAGATAGATGGGAGTTTGACTTCATCTTAGGCCATTACAGTACACGCGAACCACCAGACCCAACTCATTAAGTAGAGGGAAGATAGGTAACCATGTTACAGTTTTTCTCAGTTGCTTTGGTGCTTTTCTCAGATCAGAATGAAAATTCTCATAACTATTAGTTCAACCTCCGCAACATTTAGTCATTTGAGCACATCATAGTAGCAATTTCTCCTTCCCCTGAACAAATTGCAAATGCTTTTGGACATGTATCAGTTGCTTTCATACAATTCTCTGCTGTTTTATAACATTGTCATTTGCTTATGTCATGTCAGTCAAAATGAACTATACTTATGGATGCTGAATAGTCGTTCCCAATAAAACTAATAGTCTTCATTTCATTGCTTGAGTCATTACATACAAAATTGTTGAACTAGTTATCAAATTCTGTCAAGCAAATTGTATACCTTTCTTTATAATTTTTTGCTGGAAATGTCTCCTAATTGAACAATTGCTCTCAGGTGGACTTCAGCTTTCACTCACGAGGAGGTGTGTGAAGTATTAGTTGTAACCAATGACTTTCCTCGCTGCATTGCAAGGGATAATATCCGTTGTGATGTAGATGAAAATATGTGTATTAAAAATGTGAAACATACGTATTCAGTGTCTTGTACTCACTTACTCCCCTAACTACAGCAATGTGTAACTTTACTGTAGTTTTCAAATGGCTGTACAAGTAGTGTATAGTGCTGTCTTGAGCGTTTTCAGGTAGTGTCACCGAGTTCTGACCTTTTTTTTTGCATTGGAAAACACTGAGAGAATAAACTGTCATAATGAAAACATGACAAAGCCATTTGACTATCTTGTTCATAAACGATGGTGTCAAGACTTCTCATTTTGATGACACTGGCAGTTTCATTGACATGAATACTTGCTTTTGAGGAATAGACTATCCATTTTGAGCAAGTGACGTACTTTTGCAGATTATCCACTAGGTTTTGCAGTTTGCACTGATTGTTTTGAGAAATGCACTAACTGCTGTGCAAATGTTAATAGTGATGTGAGAAAAGCACCAAAGCGACTGAGAAAAACTGTAAAAGTTTTTAAGATTGTTTCATTGAACACACTGTGGCTGTGTGTGTGTGTGTGTGTGTGTGTGTGTGTGTGTGTGTGTGTGTGTGTGTGCGTGCGTGCGTGTGTGTGTTTGGATCATGATTGGGTTCTGAAAGGGTTTACGTCAATGTAAATGCCAATGTCAATGTGGATCTTTTTAAAGAGCCCGTGTCATAAGGTCCATGCTGTCCTATACTGTGCAGTGGATGACTCACAGACTATGACAGCCGTGAGACAACAACAGTGACAAAAGGCTGAGCTGATGAACACTGTCTTTGGGTGATACATCACAGACAGACAGACAGACAGACAGACAGACAGACAGACGGACAGACTTCCGATGCTTAGATAGATAGATAGATAGATAGATAGATAGATAGATAGATAGATAGATAGATAGATAGATAGATAGATAGATAGATAGATAGATAGATAGATAGATAGATAGATAGATAGATAGATAGATAGATAGATAGATAGATAGATAGATAGATAGATAGATAGATAGATAGATAGATAGATAGATAGATAGATAGATAGATAGATAGATAGAGTTCTTCTGCTGCCTCTGAAGTTAAAGTTAAAAATCAGGGGTGAGTCAGAGATATTGGCCAGTCAAGGAGTCTCTCCACAGGCAAACCTGACCAGCCTTTTCCATTGGCTTCAATCTAGAAGCTTTTTTTTGTTATAGTTGTTTTTTTATTCCAAACCTACAAGCACCAGCTGTGTGGGTCCTCTCTTTAGCTGTCAATGTCAACGCGCCATCGTTCACACCTCTTTCTCCCCAACGCTATTATCTCCCACAGACCTGTTGTGTTTTGTTTTTTATTTTAATGGCTGAAAACTTTTACCGAAAGCGAGACATCCTGGTATCATGGAGAAAGCCACCACTTATGTGTCCATCAGTCATTTCTCCCTTTGTGGCCACCATCATTGGAAAAAAGGACTCTTTGAAGATTTATTTTTTGGTTGTGGTACTGAAAAAATTAAATGTATCTCCTTGGACAGAAGATGGGGGCAAAATAAATATCTCTTTCTCTCTCTGCCTCTCTCTCTCTCTCTCTGTATGTCTCTTTATCTCACTGCCTCTCTCTCTCTCTCTTTCTCTCTCTCTCTCTCTGTCTCAATCTCTCTCTCTCTCTCTCTCTCTCTCTCTCTCTCTCTCTGTCTCAATCTCTCTCTTAACTTTTATACACACTTCTGTACCCATTGCAGGGATGCCTGTATGCCTCGTATATCGCTTGACAACTGGAAAAACATCACATTTCATTGACGAGCTGACCTTTGGAGGGCTCAGCGTGTGGTGTGTAGCCTTTCTTTTGCGCTGTTGTTTCGCCATTGACTGATTGAGTGTAAAAGTTGCTGCCAATGGAATCAGTGAACGAATCACTGAGAGGGGGAGTGTGTGTGTGTGGGTGTGTGTGTCTGTGTGGTATAGAGCCTCATTATGAGACCTGGAGCATTCTGACTGAAGAGCCTGCAGCAGTGTCACAGTGGAGGCTGATTTGCTCTGGGCCAGTGATTCCTCCCTGAGCTTAACAGCCGCCTCATTGCACAATATGTCAGTGTGTGCCCTTCACACAGGGTAAGGTAAAAGATTTCTTGATACATGTATACAGCTATGGAAAAAAATCTCTATTTTACTTAATGTAAATGCTCTAAATGACAATATTTTTGAGGGGAATTTGCTCGAAATGTAGTCAGTAGTTTATATTATAAAACCAAAATGTTCATTTTACTCAAACATATGGCTCTAAAGAGTACAACGGGAGACACTGAACATTTGAAGTGGTCTCTTAATTTTTTCCTGAGCTGTAGATATTACAGTAGTGCAACAAACTCAATACAGCGGTATATGAAGCAACAATTTGGTTGAGCATGGTGCAGATGGATGCTGCTCGATTATAAATGTTTCGTCTATACTGGCATTCTGTTAGCCTCATAGCATAATTGCCTAAGTCATATTTTAAGGGTTAGATGTAGAGTAGAGTAGATGTAGAGTAAAAGTAGAGTAGAGTAAATATGATTTAGGCAATTATGCTATGAGGCTAACGATTTTGTATTTCTTTTGTATTTGAGAGACACAGCATATTAATAAAACATTGCTGTAAATATTCCAAATTTAGCCAGAATGATACGTTTCGGCCATTAGCTGTGTCATGACACTGTTAGTGATCAGCCTTTATTTCATGCAGCTCACGGTCACACAGCTCCAGAGTTCAAACTGACCCACCATACATCTCTTCAGAAAGGGAAGCGGGAGGGTTGATTGGGTAACAAATCAACACCGCTGACTTAAATGCTTCCCCAGCACAAATGTCCATCACAAAACACATAGTCTACTCTCAAGCAATCTGCTACCTGTGCCAGTGATTTACCAGTAAATTCAGTACAAAATCCAGTGTTAATACACAACCTAGGCTCTGTAAACGGGGCATGACAATAGCTACGGTGGGCTCCTTAGTTCACCTTAACTTCATTTACCAACCTGTTTACAGAGCCAAGGCTGTGTATTACCACCAGATTTTCTTTTCAATTTTCCGGTAAATCCAAACATGTCATATGCAGTCTTTCCCTCACAAAGTGCCATCTGTGGTGGATATTATGGGAGAATAATTGAAGAGAGAATTCATGATTTTCTATTCAGCACAGTTTCTCTCCTGCTGGCTTTCCTGCCCCATGAGATGCAATTGAGTCAGCCAGTCATGTTGAGTTTGCACTGTCTGTATGAAGGCTATGCATAAGTGAATAGACCAACAATCCAAATGTTCAACTCTAAACATGAGCAAAACAGTTTACCACCCATTGTCGTTCCTTTTACATCGCCCAGCTTTAACATAACAATGCTATAAAAAAATTTAAAAAATAATTTCTCATTGAATGTATAATTGAATGTCTGAATAAAAAAAAATTCCTGCAGTCATTTTTCACCATCCAATGGATAGTCTAGATTCATAAATTGCGTTCAGCATCTTTGAGTGCAGGGCCGGCGGTAGCCAGGGGCCAGGGTGGGCCGTGCCCACCCAAATGTGGGCTGTGCCCACCCAATCAAAAAAAAAAAAATTAATTTATTTTTTATTTTTTTTAGGTGGAAGTCCAGACCCACTATCGGATGGACCTGTTCATTCGCTGTCCAAGAAAATGTCAAATAAAATTCAGACAATTGATAATACTAAAGAATATACCATTACCATGCATTGCTTCTAATTGTATTATTGGGTGGGCAGGACAGCCTGCCTCCAAGTTACCCACCCGCTTATAGTGGTCACTGGTCAGCAGAGCCGGCCCGAGACATAAGCGAAATGAGCGGTTGCTTAGGGTCCCGACTGCCAGAGGGGCCCCCCCAATTTTTTTTTAGTTTTATTTTTTTTTAGTTTGTGTGTTTGGTATCAACATCATCTTATATAAATGTAAATTATGATACAATAAAAGGAATACAATGTTTTGGTAGATAGTTAATAGCTTAATAATTGAATCAGTTCATCTGGGAGGTAATCCGGGGTTAACTGATCACGTCAAATTCAAGTCCATGGCATGCACAGTGTGTATTGAGTTTATTTAAAAATATTTGAAAATGGGGCTGCCCTCAATTGCCCATGCACTGTGTATAGTCTATAGCCTATTTCAGCCTCGTCTGTGGAAAAAAAGATAACTGGACAACAGAGTTATTCTGCTTCGTTCCTCTCACTGCATTTAAATGAATTCATTATATTACAGAAAAATATGTCCCGTAAAAGAAAAAGAGCACCAAGCCCAACCCAGAGGACCCTGCTGGACATCGGAGGCAATAGTGGAAAGACTATATACAGTATCTATATAGTGTGTATAGTATATAGCTCTGGACTACCACCATCCAGGTTGACCAGTCCCAAAGCTTTCTCTTCAATCAGCTCAGGCTGCCTACAGCTAATCCTGCGATAAAAAAAAGATACATTATGTTGTATATAATGTATATTATGTGTTATTCATAAACATTTGGGAAAAAAAACATGCAAGAATCAAATCTCCCACACAGCAACACTCAAAGTGTATTTGCATATTGTGTTCTACACAATTCATAGTAAATGTGCCAAAAAGCAGACGCAGAGATCTTACAAGGGCAAAACAATTTGGATTGCGCGCGCTCGCATCTTCGGTCTCTCTGCCCAGTGTGCCCACCTAACATTTCTACAGGCCCACCATAATCTAACTGTCTAGAACCGGGCCTGTTTGAGTGACATTTTCAGAAATTACATATGGGTTGTTATCTATACACTTCTGTATGCTATTTATGGGAAACAGACAACACATTGCAAAAGGCTGTTCTGGCGGTAACCACCACCTCAGTGCTGTATATATTAAAGTCTGACTCGGAGCTACAGGTGATACATGAGTATCTATAAATCCAATCCAACAAGCTGAGTTGCTTTGTGGCACTTGTAATGTTGTGATGTCAACTCTATGGTGATATTTGAGGCTGTGGTGTTGTATGTGTTTAAACTTTTAAACTTTAGCCTGAGCTGCATATCAACTGCATTTTTGCACCTGTATATTTGCACACTTGATTTATTTATTTTTCCTATCATAACATGCACTGGCAGAGATAGTATTTTGTATTGTGGGCTCATGTTTTTTGTATATGAATATGTAGGTAGGCCTATATGTGTTGTGTGTATATGTAAGCTGGCTGCTGTAACACCTACATGTCCCTGCTGGAATGAATAAAGTGTATCTTATCTTTATCTTTATCTTATGATAGTGACCAAAACATTTGATTAAAAAAAAAGAAACTTAGGCTTATAATTGCATTGTCCAATATAAATGGCAGCCTTAACAAAGTGTACACTTAGCAATGAAAACATCTCTACATCTTAGTTGTTGCATTGGGTCGATTTTAATTACCCATTAAATGCTAATAAAGTGGTGACCCAGGAGATTATGTTTAAATGTATTTGTTGTTGCAGTACACTAGTGTCACCAACAGAGGTCCATCAAAGTCATGCATTACTTTAGGTTCCATCAGTGGAACTCACCCTGTTCCAAATCACATACTTTTCCTTTTTACTACATACTAAAGTACAGAAGAGTTTTAGGGCCATAGGAGAGAAAGAAAAATCATATAGGGAATATTTTTCTTTCATTATGTCGAGAAATGTCAAGAATAAAGACGACTTCTCGAAAATGCTAATGGTGTTAATGGGGCATTTATGTATTTTCAGCATACCACAACTGACTTGCATGTATTGGGACATCCTAAATCTTTTACTGGCATACTAAAAAGAAGGGAAGTATGTGATTTGGAACGCAGGGCTTGTTATGTGGAGCTGCTGCTTCAAGCTATATCACTATGATCCCATAGTGAGTATAGCTTGAAGCAACATGGATACTTCATGTTTGGTTTCTACTGGGGGGAGATTTTATTTCTATCCCAGTATCCACTTATTTTGTATTGGCTCAGTTGTGTTTGGTCTTGAAGATGGGTCACGGGCAAACATGAAGCCGTCAATCTTTGACAAGCGTGAGGGAAAGCTGATGCTACCATGGGGAGGTAATTAAAATTTTGTGTGTGTGTGTGTGTGTGTGTGTGTGTGTGTGTGTGTGTGTGTGTGTGTGTGTGTGTGTGTGTGTGTGTGTGTGTGTGTGTGTGTGTGTGTGTGTGTGTGTGTGTGT
This sequence comes from Ammodytes marinus, assembly GCF_949987685.1. Taxonomy (NCBI): domain Eukaryota; kingdom Metazoa; phylum Chordata; class Actinopteri; order Uranoscopiformes; family Ammodytidae; genus Ammodytes; species Ammodytes marinus. Next base: position 29,300,997 of record NC_137231.1, read on the forward strand.
GTGTGTGTGTGTGTGTGTGTGTGTGTGTGTGTGTGTGTGTGTGTGTGTGTGTGTGCGTGCGTGCGTGCGTGTGTGTGTGTGTGTGTGCGTGTATGTGTGTGTATCTTTTCATTTGTGTACAGTACACTAAAGACTGTAACAGATCCACCACCACAGGCACAATCTTGAATCAAAAAAAATATATACTGTATATTCAAAAATATAAAAAGAGTACCCAGGCAGCAGGTCAACATACTGTATAAGATGTGCACAGCTCGGGGAACAACACACAACTGGACGAAGCTCATTGCAAATAATAACAACCGAATGTACTATGTACTCATGCATGATAGGAAAGAGACAAGCATTACGGACATCCAGATAACATTCTTGATGATATTGTTGACATCGGTATACTGTCACTGTGTGTGCATTCCCCATTGTTATATACTATCTATGGTTCCCCTCCATTGCATGTGCTTTGCGAATGGCAGCACACACTATCTTTTTCTCTCATATGGACACAGGTTCAGCAGCTGCACAAATAAGCACACTCATTTTGTAAATCTGTGACCCTGGTCTTGACACCGTGACACAGAGGGGAAGATAACACCGAAGCTTCACTGCACACACACACACACACAGGCACGCACGTACACACACACACACACACACACACACACACACACACACACAGAGGTCCATACATATATAAGCGTGTCAAAAGCTCCAGTCAGCTACATTTGTCTGGAGGTGGAAGACGGTGAGGATAAAGAAGTGGAGGCTCTGTCTTGAACAGCAGATTAAATCAAGAATAAAGGAGAAAGAAATGAGAGGACAGGAACACATAGGAGGTGAAGAGCGGGTAGGACAAGAGGAGCTAGTGAGGTATAGAGAGAGAGAGAATAGCATGAAAAAGATTCACAATTCAAAAATCAAGATGGTTTATTTGTCATATGCTCGACAATTACAGCGGCAGCCATTGGCAATGAAATTCCTAAATCCCAGGCTCCTCTCAACAATGCAGTATAGAAGAAGAAAAACACAAGTGAAGAGAGAAACACCTGAGACACAACTAAACACAAAAGTAGTGCCAGGAGGACACAGTGCACATCAAAAAGTGAGAGAGATAAAATGCAACATTTAAATAAAAATTCAATTTAATATGCCAAATGAAATAACTAATAAAATGTAGACTAACGAAACGCTAAAAAGAGCAGAGGAAGAAAGGGAATGTTCTCTGCTGTACACCTGAAATTATGACAGGTGTGTCGGAGGAGGACGAGGGCAGACTGTAGGAGAGACTCTATACTGCACACTGTCTTGTGTCTCACTGATCATTTAACTTCAGAGTGAACTAGGCCATGTATCGGTCAACATATCTACATCAGTTCATCAGAGCTTCCTCTAGAGGTTTTTTGATAAATACAGCTCTGTAAAAAATTGAGAGATCACTCCAAATGTTGAGTGTCTCTCCTTTTACTATTCATGGGCATATGTTTGAGTAGAATGAACATTTTGGTTTTATAATATAAACTACTGACAACATTTCTACTAAATTCCAATACATTTTTTGTCATTAAGAGCATTTTCAATAAATAATCTAGAGAAGAACATTTAAGAAAAATCCAGACCGGTCTCTTAATTCTTTCCGTAGCTGTACTTAAAGGTGAAAAAAAAAGAAGTTAGAACAATAAATATAAAGACATTTTGATAAATAACAATTAAAAATCCCGGTCACACCAGGGACAAATTGGTGATTTAGTCTGTTAATCCTGACATTCTGGCTTTGAAAGGATACAGAGGAGAGAGGGATTTTAAAATCAAACAAAGGAGATAAGGAGAGAGAAGTGGAAGTAAAGAAGAAAAAAAAGATGAGAGGAGAGCTGCGGACTCAGTTGTCAGTCCCCAGTATAAGCCTGCTGGGTCTTTATAATTGGAAACCCCACAATAGCATCGCCGCAGGCAGTAGCAACACAGTGACAGAGAGAAGTGTGGTGGATGTAACACATAGACATCACACATATATATTCCTCTGAACTAAAGATCACTCTCCGGAAATATCTCCGGATACATGTGCCAAACTAAAAAAGCGGAGATGGAGAAACAGGAGTTATTCTCAAGTGACTAGGAGGACATTTTTTGTTGTTATTGTTGATACTAGCACCCCCTTTGGTCCAAAGTGGTACTGTTTTTTCTGTTTAGTTTTATACGACACAAGTGCCTGCTGTTCTAAAGATGTTTAGGATCTTAAGGACTTAGCCAGACGAACATGCATTTGTTTAGGAAGTGAGTGAAAGCGAAAATTTAAAATCCATTTTAAAATGTTCACTTCCTATCATATCTCATTAATTACTATTATGACTTATCGTGAGGAGTTCTTTTTATTTTTTTGGCATTTTTGTCAATGCTTTTGTATTAGACAGTTTGAAGAGACAGACATGGAATGGGGCAGAGAGGGGAGTGACATGCAGAGGACGAACACGGGCCGGATTTGTGTGTGTGTGTGTGTGTGTGTGTGTGTGTGTGTGTGTGTGTGTGTGTGTGTGTGTGTGTGTTTGTGTTGGGAGGGTGGGGGTCGCACTCTACCCACTACACCACGAGCACCCCCAACTTTGAACAATTTTTATTCTTTCTTTTAAATCATTTATAACTTTAAATTATTCATAATTTTTATTGTATCAATAATTAATGCAAATTGTACTATTTCATTATCATACAGCGCATGATATCTGTTTCGTTTAAGAGGTCTATTCAGTTCATCTTTTTTTTTGTGGACAGACAGACCATCAAACCCAAAAACCCCAGACTCCAGGAAACACCTGCCTGTCAGCTCACTGATTGGCTGCCATCGACCAATCAAATCGCTGAAACCCTTCCAGTCATTTTAACCTGGCAGCGTTTGAACCCAGATGTGAATAATGCTAGGAATAAAGGCTGATTACGAGGGTCCATCCAGTATGGTTCATTTTTCAGCTTTAGCGCATTAATTTCCAAAAACACCCACGCACACAATATGCGGCTAATATGTTTTAATACGAGAGGGTCGTAAATGTCAATGTAACGCTAAATAATGAAAGCCTGTAAGCAACAATACGCCAGGGATGGGATGGAGCGAACAATTGTGTGCCCTAACCACAGCCCACACACAATACAAAAGCATAATACAGACATATATGTAAAAGAAAATCTGAACACAAAACTATGCAGTCAACTTTACACTTCTTCTGTTTAACCTTTTAACCTGTAATGTTTATTCATTTGTTAATCGCTTGTTCTCTTAAATACAACTTCTAATGTCTAATCTTGATGTATTTTATGCCCATGTAAAGCACTTTGAATGGCCTTGTGTCTGAATTTTGCTATATAAATACACTTGCCTTGCCTTCTGAACATACATATGCATTTGAAAAGGAGTATCTTTCAAAGAGAGACAGCTGGAAAAGGATTTTGAAAAAAAAAAATAATTCTGGGACGAGGCCATCACAGGAAAAACGGCATGACAAGTATTCAGGCATAAAGCCAGTACTTTGAAGTGACAGCAGATATCGGACTGGCCCTGATGAAATCAATGGCAGCAAAGTCCTCGCTCGCGGCTTTGGGGGATCGCATATCTCTCCCAATGATCTTAAAACAGAAAACCTGCTTGTCAACGATTAGCCTTTGTCTCTTTGATTTTTTTCTGTCGGATCCGCAGCTTTCATGTCTTTCTCAAGTCTTAATTATCTTCCCCCGCGCGACATGTCATCACCAGTTACAAAACAACATTAAAGGTGGAGTGAGTTATTCTGGAGAAGGCTTGTTGTCAAAATATTTTTTTTTTGTCAAAATCAGAGAATATCTCTTCACGATCCGCTACCTGTCCGTACTGTGTGTGCGCTCAAAAAGAAAAAAAACAATGCTTATGTGTAGCCTAGGCTCTGTGAACTGTTCAGTATAGTGTATGTAAACAATGGGGCCACCATAACTAGCACCATTCCCATTTACAAAGCCTAGGCTGTGTATTTTTCATTCAGAACACAGACACACAGTATGGACAGGTAGCGGATCATGGGAAAAGATATTCACTGATTTTGACAAAAAGTTCAATTGACAACAAGCGTTCTCTAGAATTGCTGACTCTACCTTTAACCAAGACATAGATATCTGTGTTTGTGTGTCTGTCTGTCTGTCTGTGTGGCATAAACAATCATCTTCATTCATTCTCCACTGAAAGCATGAAAACAACTCGGCTACAAGTATTCTACCTTCTTTCCCATTTGCATGAGAATGTCTCATTAAAGGAAATGCCTGGCAGTGAGTTGCACATATGGCCAAATCCCCCCACCCCCCCCCCCCCACACACACACACACACATGCACACACGCAGTCTTAAATGTCCAATCTCGAGGCAAGACTCTGACATCAATAAGATGTCAGAGTCACAATGCCAAATGGAAACGTCTTAATTGAATGAGAGTGCTGCTGAGGTAAAACACACACACACACACACACACACACACACACACACACACACAGATGAACAGATGAAGGATAATCGGATAAGCACGGATAATGAGTTAGATACGGATACGGATTATTTCCGAATAGTCCCGTTATTATTCGGGGATTTAATTTTTTATATATTATGCGCTTAATTGACGCAGCGCATTCCGCCTCAATGACACAACAAGTAGAATGACACTAACAGCTGTTCTGCGGTGGATACGAGAGGATCGGGCGCGTCCCGTGACCCACGGTCTCTCTCTTTTGACCCACTGATAAACGAAGCGCGTTCGCCCTATCCCTTGAATAGAGGGTTCTACCCATAGACATAATAAAGATGTATGGTTCTACCGGTCGCATTCGCTGCTGTTTTTATTTGAGTTTCCTCGTAACCCGCTGCCGTGGTGGAGAAGAGACGAACTGAACCGATGGAATAGCCTATGCTGCACCCCGAGTCACCGTCAGCTCTTCCCCGACATATTTACATTCACTAGGCCTACTGCTTAAACTCTTTCAAACATCACAACGTTTCCATCAAACTGATGCTTAGGAGCTGTACTTTTTCAGCTGTCAATCAATGCGTACCTATATACCATGCCTAGGCCTACTTCAGGACCCATACAATAAAATCGGAAACTGCAAACTTGACACATTAAAATCACATATGGCTTTGTGGAAAGGCTAAGATATTATTTAGAGTTTATGAGATTGGCACATACGTTGATACAGATTGTTCCTAAATCTTAGTTTAGTAAAACAAATGTAAAAAAAGAGCGATAGGGAGAGATAGAGATAAAAAAAAATCATGAAATACAGCTGTATGTCCCCCAGTTAAAGGGAGAGCTTAGTTAAGTTAAAAGTAAAACACTGACCCTCATTTACTAACAGTGAGTAGCCTATGCACAGATTTTGGCTGTTATTTATCAATATTTTCGTTCCCTGAATTTCTTCGTATTCTGAGAACAAAGAAGAGAGAGATGAAAAGGTAAACATATATCTGACTTTTTGACTTATATATTACATCAATATGGTGCTTTGAAGGGACAATGAAAACAATTGCATTGACAATGAATATTAGTTTAGAAAATCAGTTTAGGTGTGACTTCCTTTAATGTAGGCTAATGTAGAAGAAACTTCCGGTATACGCCACGCCCACTTCTTGTTGTGTATCCGGATACAGATACAGATACAGATAATTTTGTTGGTTGAACAGATACAGATACAGATACGGATAATGACGTCTCCGCACACCCCTACTATCGATATGGTGTGCCAACATGGCCTTAATTCACTCATTGGATATAGGACTGACTTCACCGATCCATAATCCATAGTCATATCAGGTTAATCCAGGTCTCTTTTTGGCACTTTCAAGCTTTATTTGATAGTACAGAGTTGAAATGGGGAGACAGAGAGAGAGAGAGAGGGGGATGACATGCAGTAAAGGTCCACGGGTCGGACTCGAACCCACGACCACTGCAACAAAGACCGGAGCCACTATGGTACGCGCCCTATCCACTACACCACCGGAGCGCCCACCACATTGTCTATTTGTTTCTCTACAGTCGTTGCTGCTGCTGCTTTACTGATAGCAACAATAGCATAAATGATTAAATAGAGTTTCAATACTGAATCAACTCTCTAAAAACCAGAACTAAAACACCTTTTGAGCAGCTCAAAAAGTTGAAAAAATCTATTCCACATGACTTTAAAAATTAATTTGGTTACATAGTTACCACGGCCTCCATTCGAACTTTGCAAAAAAAAAAAAAATTATTAGTTTTAATTATTTTGGCAACAACTGACTTTCATGTAGAGGTCCAATATTCCCCTATTCCTCTCATGATCTCAATCAGTTACTGAAAAAAAAGATATCTAAAACTATGGATTTTTTAAAATGCTAGATTTTCCCATTCCTTCAACAACCAATCTCCTAACTGTGTCCACGGGCGATTAGGTTGCAGGGCGGCTGTAGCAAACAGTGCTGCGCTGCCAGAAAGCAGTTGATGCGAGTACTGAGGCTTGTGAAATGTGTTGCAACACCAAAAAGGATTTGGCTCAAATCTGAAATGTTTTTCTCCTCGCAGCTAAAGCAAGTCCCTGGTGCTCAGTGGGCTGTAACTAATTCATGTCCAGTTCAGAGTTGACTGACAGCAGCAGAGAGAGAAAAGAAATGGTAAATGGACTTGATTTATATAGCGCTGTTTAGCCAATGTTCTCAGCCCCACAGCGCTTTACATTTCTTACCACATTCACCCATTCACACACACACACACACACACATACACCGATAGTAGAAGAAGCCATGCAATTCGATGTGTGGCGGGGAGACGGGCGATCGAACCTCCAACCCTGCAATCCAGAGGATGGTCTCCCTACCCACTTTGCCACTGCCGCCCCGAACCGAACAGTGATCTCATTTCATTAGACACATTACACTGAGCGGGCGGATATTATAATGAGATTTAAAGCAATCTAGCTTAAAAAAAATAAATTCAATTTTTTTTTTCTTCAACTCCTAAAAGGAAGCTCTTTAGTAGATACAAATTCATCTTCAAATATAGTAACCCTCTGCAACACATTTCCTTTTTGAGCTGATGAAAGCAATTGCTTGAAGTTTGCAACTGCTTTGCCGAAGATAAATGACGATATATGCCAGACAGCTAGCGGCATGAGGAATTACAGGAGCTATACCTGTCCATGCTGTGTGTCCTTTCCCCCCCAAAAAAATCCAGTGTTAATACACAGCCTTGACTCTGTTAGCAGCCACAGACATGCTGCTAACTTTGATGGGACTTCTTTGTTTATATTCCCGTTTACAGATCCTAGGATGTTGATTAACACTGTTTGTTGTACAGCAAATACAAAGTACAGAGAGGTATCAGATCATGAGGAGATATTCACTGATATTGACAAAAAGGGGATTTTGACAACAATCGTTCTCCAGAATCACTTTTCCAACCTTTAACCGACAATCCATGTAAAAAAATTCTCTCCAGCGTGACGACCATTATACATATTCTGTTTCCAGGGAATGTTCTTGTGATACTGTCGGTCTCATAGAGGCTTAGAAAACACTGTGAGAAGCAAGCCAGTGGTTCACACTATAGTCACAAAAAAAACAGCGTTAATTTGACTTACTATATTCATGAGAGTGAGGAGGTAATTCTGCACGTGCTCTTTGCCGTGGAAGCGCACCACAGAGTCGTCCACTCCCAGCAGGATCTCGATGTTGTAGTCGTCCTCTCCCGCGTCGCGGCGGCGTCTCCGGCTAACGGTTTCATTAACCTGCCGGGCCACGGAGTCAAGAGTCCCAGAGACATCCAGTACTGGTTCTGTAGAGAGAGCAAATAATTCAGTCAGTTTCATACGATGTACAAGGTCTTTAAGGATGCATTTGTCATGTTTTTTTTTTTTTTTTTTTTTAGGGCATTTTCAAGCTTTATTAGTACAGAGTTGAAATGCGGAGAAAGAGAGAGAGAGGGGGGATGAGCTGCAGTTAAAGTCCACAAGTCAGATTTGAACCAGCGACCACTGCAACGAAGGCCAGAGCCAATATGGTACGCGCTCCATCCACTACGGCTGGCCCCGCATTTGTGGCAGGTTTTTGAGAGTATGTCTTGGAAATGAAATGATGAACAACATGTACACTTGTCCTTTTTCATTGTATTTCTGTCTTTCTTGTCTGTTGTTGTTTTGTTTGTTTGCTTGTTGTTAAAAAAATCAAAATAATAATAAAAAAATAAATACAATTTTAATTCATTTAGGTGGGTTGCAACGCTTTACCAAAGATTTACCTATCTGATAATAAATATAGGAAAAGGAATTAAGCGGAATTGAGAAATGAGTTTGAGCTCCCGTATGTGGCTGCATGGCTGTGCTCAACATGTGGGAAAAAAAGCCAAATAAAAAAGAACAATTGAAACATTTTAACCACAGATACATTAAACCATGTTGGATACGAGTCAAATCACACAACACTGGTAAAAAATGGTGAATAGACTTGACTTATATAGCGCTTTTTAACCGATTTTCTCAGCCCCAAAGCGCTTTACATTTCTTACCACATTCACCCATTCATACACACACACACTCATACACCGATGGCACTGTGCAGTCACCTGAAAAAACACAACATTTCTGCCCTCAGGTGTTGCTTTAAACCAGTCAGAAAGAGGAATCAATATCAATATGTGTGTCAATGTAGCAGCAGATCTTCATGTCCTGTTCAGATCCTATAAATGTTTTAGAAAGCATATAGGTCACAGTGTGTGTAAGAGGTTATATTTAAGGTGATTCCAGTTTTTATTATTTATGGCAGTGTTGTATTGTGTAAACTGCTAAACAACTTGCCAACTTCTGTTCTAGACAAACTGCCAAAATGCCAGCTTCTTTTTTTTTTACGTTCTAACTTCTCAAATGAGCGGACTTCTGTGTTTCTCTGCTTTGTATCAGTGTGTAATTTGAAAATCGTTGTGTGTTTTTTTTTTAAAACGTTGGTCAAACAAATCAAGCAATCTGAAGATGCCACTCTAGGTCGGATTGTATTGATTTCTGGACAATTACTAGACTGAACAATTCATCCATTATATTACAAAATAGACACATTGACAGATTAATCCTTTGTGAATACAGCCACTACTTGGAGTCCTAAACTTAATTATGCAAATCCAATCTGAAAACTATAAAAACACGAGAAAAAAAAAAGACAGAAAGGACATTAATTTTGGTGGTGAGGTTACTACTTATACTTACTTACTAACACTTGCTAGTTTGCAGTAGAAAATAATTGTATTATTACTCTGCGTGCAATTTGTGTTGTTTGACAACATAGTTGTATTCTTTTAATATGTTGACTCCAACTGAAAACACTCAGCTGCTACAAGAAAATAGCCATGGACGTTATCAGAAAATTGCTAATCTTACAGTCGTACCAATCGGAAAAATGTTTTTTTTTGTCTTTCAGTCACAACAGAAAGGAAAACCAATTTACGTAGTTGTTTACAAAAAGCGCTGAAGGAAATAAGAAGCTGTGTGTTTCAACTAACAAGGGAAACATGCTGTGCCCTCATTCATGGCTGTTAATGGAGCCTGTCTCCTTAAATGCTCTGAGAAAACACTATTGATTGCTAAAAAAAAAGCAACAATGTGGCCGGAAATATCTTGAGTGTGCAAACATAACAGGTAAACAGGCACTGGTAAAAGCTAGGATTTAAAAAAATTTTTTTTTACAATTCACAGATAACATGCCTTAGTCATTAGTATAGGCACACTTTTTACTCTAGTGAGAATTGCTCGTCACCGAAACATCTTTCAATAGTCATTCCTATATTCCTATTAAATTGAAGCTTAAGGTGTTGGCTTGAAATGTGTACCCCTCACTTTTTCTATCTTATTGTAATAAAGAAGAAATTAATCATCACCCTTACACATTGTGACAACCAACCCCATCAAGGGGTCGGTTGTCGAACACTATGGGGTTGTTTGTCACAATGTAATCTTAATGGGAATAATCTTAAAAAGAAGGCAAGAAAGTAGAACTACATTTTAAAGTTTAATTGCATTGTCAAGTTGACAAATAGGCCTACATAACTTAATGTAGCCTTAGCAGCTGGTCTAGTTTGGGATGCACTGGGTTGTTTTGATTTTGTTGCCCTTTTTTCTTTTGCATGCTAGCTTCCTTTTCCTGCTCTATTCTTTCCTTCTGTGGGGTGTCAGTGAGGATACAGCTTGACAATTTATTTCGTTATTGGGTTCCTTTTCTGGCTGCAGCCTTGAGATAACATGTGACAACCAACCCCCCAAAAAATTTGACGACCAACCCCAACTTGAATTTGAACTAAACTATAGTTTACCCTTCACACTTTGTATGGGTTGTTATAAACCCATTGTGTAAAAGCCTAGAAGAAGAATACTGAGGAGCTAAATATTTTCAATTTGACATGAAAAACACAAACAGTCATCTCACCTCAAATTCAGCAGTCTAACTCCAAGGAAGACTATGTAGGTGACCTCTGATCCCAATTCTGGATATTTACATATCAAAATTTCACAGACAGCGCCTTCTGGTTCCGAGATATAACGATTGTGACAACCAACCCGTGTGACAAATTACCCCGTTCTCCCCTACTACTGCTCAACTACTAGATTGCCTGTCTGATTTGTTTAGATATGGGATAATGTATAGTGAACGGGTCATCAAAAAAAACAGATAAAGTATTGATTTGGATATGGGTTTATTGATTTATACATGCTTTCATTGCTTACAATATGAAAGAAGGAATAGTGTTGGACTGACTAATCTCTCAGCTACACCACTAGTGGTTTTATAACATGGAAATCAGATTTGACTTCAAAGCTTTGATCTCCATTTTCCAGAGTAAATTATCTGACTTAACGGTATCCAGCTTCCTCTGAACTTACTGAATCATGAACCATGATATTTATAATATACTTTATATCTCCGTTATGATGGAACAGCCTGGCAGTAGCGTACGCCCCCATAATATAATGCTGCTTAGCTCCCCCCTGTGAAAACTGAGGCTGTCTCTGTCAAAGTGGTGCTAATATGAAATATATTTCATCTTGTGGCAATACTGGTAAAAGCAAAGAAGTCTACCGTATTCACACTGTATAATATACTTATATATTACACAGCACTGATAAATGCTGCGTTCTTATTGATCAATCTAAGCATTCTTAGTCTGTTTTTTCTCAATAATGCCCGCTGTTAAGGATAATTGACAGTTGCGCTACAGACATTGTTCTGATCTATCACTTTATGCCAAAGCAGTCCGCTGACAGATGTCAGAAGCCATAGATATGAAGCACAATGGTAATACTGTTAACCTCTTTTATAAAGCCTGTATTTATAATTGATCCAAACCACGAAAAACTGCAAGAAATACGGTTGGAACTGGGCTAGAACTAGAAACACATTTAGAGAGGTTGCAGATTGCTATTTTATTTTTAATTTTCTTGTTAAATCATTTTGGCACTTGTGATTTCCTTTGGCACTGGATAAAACATTTTTAGAGGGGGGGGCGCCGAAAATGTCTGTATGCAGAAAAAAAAACCTTCATATCCCTCATACATATCTCTTACTTTTACACTTTGGTGCGAATTCAGTGAGACCCCCTGAAGATGAAAGGTTCTCCAATATAATGAGTGAGAAAGTGGACAGCTTATTTGGTTGTAAAAGCAGCCAGCATGAGTAGCATGGTTTGAATCTTGGCAGTGCTGTGCATGTCTCTTCAGGGTGTCTTTTGTGTGAGACTGTTTTGCTTTTTGCAGCAGTGTGTCTGCCAACAGTAAGGCTATGATTATGTGCCTACTGTTTGTTTTGTTTGGTTTCAGCAGCGTTTGAAAAGGACTCTTTTTCTTGTTAGTTTTGCATTTTATTCTCTTCAATCTCGTTGGACCAAAAACATCTCAAATTCAAACAAGGATTTTGAAGCACTCGAGGTTGTTCTAAAACAAAAAGATTGTTTCCAGAGAATCCCTTTATCATACAACGTCAAGGTTTAGTACTTTGTGCACTTTATGCACAGTGTATACAACTGTGATGAAACCTTTCATTGACATAAACACTGCTATTTGAAATTGGTTAATGTCTCCAGCAGCAAATTAAAGGCTCACAAAATGCTGGTGTATATATAGTATAAACCCTGCCTTCAATACTCAATTGTCAAACAATGAAATTAACTAAAAGTTGCTTTTAAAACCTTTGTAGTAGTCACCAAAGATCTGCAACTATACAAATCAATTAATAAAGCACATAAAAAGCAGCATGTGTGATGCGACCCCTGGAAGTCCTTTAGAATATTGTTTGGGATTATAGATTTCATTTTCATTTTATAAATCAGAAAATACTATGTACAGGTCTTTGAAATGCATTTTCGGCATGTCCGTAAGAGGAAAAGGTATCATAAATCAGAAAGTGTAAGACTATAGAAAAAGCTAATGTTGAGATAATGGCCATTAAAGATGGTTGTATGGGAGAAATATACAGAAGCAAACAGGCCAGGTTTGGACATAAACACCTAAATGTACATTTCTGGACCTTTTACTATAAAGAAGATATTTATGGAAGCAAAATAGAAATTGAAATTGACCAGTGCTTGAAGAAACAGTGTTTTTACCTGCAACGTGCACATTAACATTCTGATCCAGGAAGTGACTATGAAGTTAAATCAAGGGAGGTTATCTTCAAAAAAGGTAAATTCCACTAACCTCTGCCAACAACACATTACTAAAAAAATTGGGGTCATGAAGGTTCACGCAGATCATTTATAAACAAACTAGGGTTTGGCAAACAAAGGTCACATGGACTCTCAAGTAGCCTGTGTATTAAAAGAGTAGTTTTTGTATAGTTCCAAATGCTGCCGTGTAAGCAACCTTTGGCAGCGCGATGAATCAAAACAAACGGGGTTCCAGTTTTATGTGAACGTAGCTTAACCTGTATGCATTTGACAACGTTCTATCAGTTAATCAGTTAAAACATAGGTTTATTAAAAGCACTTTTTTTTTACTGTATAACCATTCAACTTTGAATTGGTATTGACCCGCAGTGCTCCAAGACAAAATATTTAAAAAAATACACTTTCAGGTGTATTTTTATTTGGCATTACCACCTGGTCAAATTCAGTGGGGGGAAAAAAATCACCCAGAGAGCATATACGTATAATGTGAGAGACTGAACTACCATTTGAAGTACAGTAAAGCACACCCCGAATATAAATAAAATGACTCAAACACCAAATCTGAATCCACAACAACTTCTAATTTCATCATCACTGGGTGAAGACACAATTCTAACTGCACTGACAAATACTTGAAAATCTCGAGCCATACTGTAAATTTGAAAAGCGCATTGCAGAGCCATTTTTCCTTATTTCTTTTTCTTTTTCCAGGGGAGGGGGTGCTTAGTGCCACAGACAGACACAGGGCCAGCAGTGATTGAGTGGGAGAGGGAGCTAAAATAAATAGGAAGAAATGGCTGCCACCACCTCAGCCCCTCTTGGCCCACGCTGCTACAGTGTTGGGATTGTGGAGTGCATTCCGACTCACAAGCCGCTCCCGTCATGACACAGGCATTCTTGTGCAGCGCGCCAAACACACACACACACACACACACACACACACACACACACACACACACACACACACACACACCTCCTTCTCTGGGTAAACAGGCTTTCTGAGGTCCCTACTTCAAACGCACAGGACTTCCCCTTCAGCAGCGCTCCTTAAGACCGCTAGTGTGCTTCAGTCAGCGGCGAGTCACACACACACACACACACACACACACACACACACACACACACACACAAACACACCTTGCCCCACCCTGGCCCACAGCCCAGTCCCACGGGAGCCCCACCACCACACAGCAGTAGCAGTAGCAGCTCACACACACACACACACACACACACACACACACACACACACACACACACACACACACACACACACACACACACACACACACACACACACACACACACACACACACACACACACACAGCAGTAGCAGCCAGCGCCTGCCCACACGTGGCACTGTGCGGTAAAGGTGGCACCGAGGCCAGCCAGAGCCGCCCGCAGGCTATTAATGGCCCAGAGGTAGAAGGTAGGCGACAGGCAAAGCGCCATCAGCACAGAGTGGAAATCTACTGTGTCTGGGGCCTGTTTCAGGTAGCTGGCTTTACATACTCTGGGTTTAATCATACGCTCAGAGTTGGTTAACTCAGAGCGCAGGGTTGATAAGCAACTCTGGGTTTTCGGTTTCAGAACAGTGGATCAGCGTTGGGTTTATCAACTCTGAGCGTGTTCACTCTGGGTGGAGCGTGTGCATAAAAGCCATCGTCAATGGATCGCTGATAACATGATTCACCATGGAAACAGAAGAAACAAATGATTGATCCTCCCACTTCTCCACTTCTCAAAAAAGAAAAAAAGAAATCTCCGCTCCTCCCACTAGAGTTAGAAATATTAACGAATGAGCTTATGGTAGCCTATGGAGAAGAATTAACGGGATATTGTCTCATAACTCTGATCTAATCTCCTCGGCAATTCAGAAAAAAAACAGAGCAAACATTTTTTGTCAAGATAATCATTTCGCTTCCGTATGAGAAGCCATAGTCTATTTTAAAAAGTTACGCATATCAGCTGTAAAGTAATAAAGCTGGCGCGGCACAGCATTGCTTACAGTGCCTAAAGCCTACTGTGCAGTAAACAGAACAGACTGTCGCTTCTTTTAAATGGGGAGTGAAATACATTAACGTCAAGACACATTAGGTGACAGTTTCCATTGAAGAGCCTGATTGATTTATTACCAGATCCATTTTCCTCAAGTGATCACAGTTTAAATTATTATATCATTTTTATATTCATATTAGGCTATTTAACGAGGCTTGTCTGTGACTTTAGGATCGCACTTGTGAACTACAACGATCGCGTGCAGCCGCAGCGTTACATGAAGCCACCTGACATAAATCTGTTCAGTGGCACAGACGTTAAAAAACATACAATAGGCTACAAATAGGTTTATTAATCTGAATGTAGAGCATGTCACGATGTGTAAGGTGGCCGCCTATATGAACGGACCGAGGGCTGAGAACAAGGCTACTGATCAGATAAATGATTTGTCAAACGTAAAATCATCAGGAAATGATAAAAACATCCCGATGGAGATTTCTATAGAGTGATTTTGCTTCAAACTGTACAGGGACGCGTGTGACAGTGACACTCTTTCTTCAGTCGGAGCTGCAGCGTAAAGTGAAAACAAACTCGGGTAGGTCTAACCACCTATCCAGCAGGTTAGACCCACGGCGTATGTTGCCGCAGTAACTGACTCTCGGTTGCATTGAACCTGCTACCTGAAACGGAAAACCCAGAGTTTCCACCAACTCAGAGCGAACAAACTCCGGGTTGCCTCAAAACCAGCTACCTGAAACAGGCCCCTGCTGTGTGTGTGTGTGTGTGTGTGTGTGTGTGTGTGTGTGTGTGTGTGTGTGTGTGTGTGTGTGTGTGTGTGTGTGTAAGTGTGTGTGTGTGTGTGTGTGTGTGTGTGTGTGTGTGTGTGTGTGTGTGTGTGTGTGTGTGTGTGTGTGTGTGTGTGTCTGTGTGAGTGAAGGCCAGACACTGCAGGTGAATAGGGTAATTTGTTTTTTATAAATTGAAGATATCACTATGAAACTTTGCCAAAAAAAAAATTGGCTTTGGCAATTTTTCTGCCTGCATTTGTTCGATGTTTTTGTGATCCTTTAAAATGTAATTTCTATGGTCTTATCTTGATGTTTTTTATGCCCCTGTAAAGCACATTGAATTGTGCTAATTAAATAAACTTGCCTTGGCTAATAACTACAGTATTAGTATTTCATTTTCACAATTTCTTTTGAATAAATATGCATATTTGGATATAATAAGAGAAGTAATTATCAGAAAATTTGAATCTTAGATCAAATCATCATTTCATTTTAAAAACATATGAGTTTCCAAACTTTCTACAAACCAGTCTTTGGCTACAGCCTTTTTTTCCCTCGCATATTATTCATCAAAAATCAATATGTACAGGTTTTAAACGTGCATTTTCAGCAAGAATAAAATATCATAAATCAGACAATTCACATGTGAAGAAAAATATTGCTGTAATACGCATCAGAAAAGTACTGAGAATGATTGTGGGAAGTATGATGTAGGCGCTTTAGAAGTTGAGATATTTGGATCTGAGTGTGTGTTTCTATAGATCATATAGTGTGAATATATAGAAAATAAATGATGTTGTTAAAATTGTCGATCAAGATGGTTGCATAGGAGAAATATAAAGAAGCAAACAGACTAGGGTTGGTTTAGTAAAATGAAAGCCACATATACATTTGCATTTGTTGTTTTGGTTCAAAAGACTAAAACATACATGAGCAAAGCAACCTCCTACGCCAACGCAAATCTGTATAGCGCTAATCATCAACGTTAGTGCATCCGACAGCAACAGCATAAGCCATCTTCCTTCATAGAAAAATCAGGTTAATGCAGCAACAACATGGCAGCGATTCTGCATTAAAATATGGGCCATAATCCTTTTATCTGTGACCGCTATGTACTAGCAGATGAAGGATTGGCCTATATATCTGTACCACGTGTATACAATTACATACGGAAATTCACATTTAAACTGGGGATGGGTTAGGGGACGGGACGACAGATGGATTTGTTGTTTGTTTATGCGATGTTTTGGTCAGAGGAGCAGTTGGAAATGATGTCACTGAAGGTACATCATGATTGGTTGAGCTTTGCAGTTGAAATCATAATCCCAAGATATTATTTGTAATGAGTGCTGATCCAGAGGGGGACTTAATGTTAAAAAAAGGACACTTCATTAAAGGGATAGTTCAGCTTTTTTTTTAAGTGGAGTTGTATGAGGTACTTAGGAATAGTTAGTGTGGTCCCATATGGAGATGGCGATCAGTGCCATCTCCATATCAAGTCATTTAAAGGAGTTTGGGGGAGACTTTGCTGTAGCAGAAGTCAGCATTGCATGGGTAACACCCATGGAACTATAAAGAAATGGACACCGGATTGAAACACGGTGCCCATTCATTCCTATGAAAGCTGCTCATTGGCGCAGGGAAGCCACAAGGAAGCATTAATGCGGAAATTCATGCGGCCCGGAAGCATGACGTAGCATGGACGTAGCGGCATTATGGACCTATCAAGAAAGAGGGCGGTAAGCGTAGCGGACCGGATGTAGAATCATTCTCGTTCTGTAGCATTGTAAGCTAAAGGTCTTAGCGAGCACAGTTGCATTGTTTACCGACCATGGTCGTATAAGTCACTAACCCCCCGATGATTTGCTATATGTGATCGCTGTATGTGCTCTTTAAACACTCAGTTTTTGTAAAGTAATACAGTGTTTAACAAGTTCTAAACGAAGATTCCTCCAGCCATCTACACCAAACTAGTGGGCTAGCGCTGTTTTGATAGCGTGTGTTACATCTTTATGTCCATGGTGCTTGAGTTAACTATTGAAATCAACCAAACAAAGGTTCAAATGCTTAAGTTAGCTGTGTAAGGTTTTCCTATAAGACCAATGTTGTAGCTGTCAACGCAATTGCCTTATCAGAATGAGTAAGAATTAATTTTATTGTCCTGCATGAGGCCGGGCCGAAACCGAAACCTTTGTTTCACTACGACTCTGTTCAGCTGCCCACGGCTGCCCATCCCTCCTCCTCCCGCGAAAACAAACTGAAAGCCGTTAAAAGCCTTTGGGCTAATAAAACGCTTGAGATGGCATTTTGAAATGAGAAAACTTCCATTTTATTAGTAAATGGTCTAAAGATAAGTATGAGCCTATGATTGATATCCAGAAAAATTGTGCGCAGACACAATCTTGCTCACCGCTTATATTGTGTGGACGGGGAAATCTGCCTCCGGGCCGGATGAAAATAAACAACCCCATTCATAGCATGCAATACAGTGGCTTGGCCACATGTCCATGCTGGGTGCTCGGAGAAGGCAGAGTCCTGGGGGCCTGGTAACACCTTACAATAAGGGACGGGTACATTAATAAACTGTTAATTAATGCTTATTTATTGCTATTAACAGTATGTTAATGGTTTTACCTAAGCATGTATTAAAGGTTAATACATGATGAGTTTATGTTTAGTTTGCATTTACTAAGCCTTAACTTACAGTAAATTGATGCACCCTTATTGTAAAGTGTTACCCAGCATTGTACTGTTGCAGAGGGGGCCAGTCGAAGAAGGTTTTTTTTGCCATATATTTTGACGTTCATGCTGAGTTTGAGACTGTTGAGCTGACCATGGTGCTCTTAACAGGAGAAGGTTTGAATATGGGATTGCATCTTCAAACCCATCTTCAAACCTTTCTACTCAAGCAGATTTCTACTTCCGCTTGAGTAGAAATCAGAAGAAGGCGAGTGCAGGTTTAAGTCAAGAGGGGATGTCGGCCTCCCAAGCTCAGAAACACTGATTAAGGTGCATCTCACTGTCATGACCTTTAGCAAGACAAACGGCTCCTTCAGAAAGAGTGGAGATGTTCCCAATCACATACTCTTTCTTTTTACTACACTACTAGGGGTGGGAATCTCTTGGCACCTCACGATTCGATTCGATTCCGATTCAGAGGTCAACAATTCGATTCAAAATCGGTTATCAATGCATCTTGATGCAAAACATTTTTTACGTACATACCTATGTGTGATTTTCAAAAATATATTTATATACACATCTGAGTTTACTACTCAGAGTTTGCTAATCACTTCCTACTTTTGAAATGATAATTTGATACAATCAGATTAATTACCTTCTCTGATATTGTATTAGATTGAAAGCTTTTCTGTCACAAATATGAACAGTGCAGCTTGCATTTCAACACAATGTGTAAAACTAAACCCATTCAGTTTAATTTTCTTTCTACTCTTGTAAAACATGTTTCTACAGGATTTCTATTTTATTATTTTCTGTCATTTCAACACATTGTGCAAAAAGTATGGCTTGGAATTCAGCTCTCATACAAAAACGTAAACAGAAACAAAGCCGGTGCAGGTCATATGGGTTTGCTGCTCCCAGCCCTTTTGTTGCCACTTTTAACAAAAAAAAAAAAACCTTATAGAAATCCCAAACAGACTTGGAGTGTGACCAATGCCGCTGATTTATGAGGACAAAAATTCCCCAAAAAATGATAGGTGTGCGCCAGACAGCGACAATAAACAATGTGCAATCCACACAGCTTCGGTTTTTTAACACTGGCCTGTACCACTATTACTTGTGTTATACCAGCCACCACTAGTGTTACTACTAACACCCTCCTGTCCGGTGCCGGGGTTCGAACCAGCGACCTCATGGTTACTGGTCGGCCACCTTTCCTCCACATTCCTTAGACCATGCAAACCACTGTGTCAAACTTTTTTCTACAATAATGTGTTGCTATGCTGTCGCTCCACAATTTCGTTCCATTGTGTACAGATCGGTAAACAAAAGGCATTAAATCAGGTGCACAAATACCACTTTAATTTCCAATTGAAAGCCAAATTGCCATGATGATTTCTAGCTTTATCCTTTTGGCAATGCACTGTTTTTCCTAGCACCCAGTACAGGTGTTCTGAAGCTGCAGTTGATTTGAGTGCTTCTGGCAAACAAAATTGTTGTCGTGTAAGGGAGATTTTTAGACTCCCTATAAATGAAACCTGAGGAGAATTACAATGGATTTTTACGAGTGAGCCAATATTGTTTTTAGCCTCCTTTCTTCCCAAGTCTCAATAGAGTTAAACATTTGCCTTTACATCAGCAAGAACAGCAGCCTAATTACCAGCAGCGCACCGCAAAACAGCTGAAAAGATGCTGGCCCAGGCATTTTCACATGGTGTAGTGCAGCTTTTTGGGGGCGTTTGTGTCTATGTGCATTCTCCGTGGCCCACCCCCCAAGCTTCTTAAACACTATTAAACAAGCTTGTGGGGCGCTTCAGGCATTACATTGAAGCCAACACTCCTTGTTCCCACTGGGGCCGATATTAAAGCAGTTCTAATGATTTTTTAAGTCTTGGCTGCTTCCCCCCCAAAAAAAAACAAGCTTTCAGAGAAGAAATTGGGAGGCTGTTTAGGATGCAAATGTTCCTTGAATAAGCTTGTATAAGAGATGCTTTTTACCCACATTAACCGCTGCAATTTCTCCCATTATATAGACTACTTTATGTAAATCGGAAATCGGAAAATGTTTAATTGATTTGCGTAACGTATATTAAGGCAGTTCAGACACACAACATATGAAGCAACCATTAGCAGAATTGATAGCGCTCAAATATCTCCTCAAATAACAAGAAAAGTATGATTTTAACTTGCTGTATGACATACTTTACAAAAATTCCTTTTGAGTCCAATGTTTGTATGTGAATAAAAAGTTTAAAATAAAACGTTTTCAAAGGAGGATTGTTTAGGGTCATGTTCACCGCTTTAATCCTTTTTTTTTATACTAACAATAGCTCAAATGTCCACATGGTAATGTGAAAGATGTCGCCAATATTGAAAAACCCACAGAAAGCCATCACCCGACTCTTCCCTTAACTGATCCTCTATGGAGCACTTTCAGCATATTTCAGCTCATTGTTCTTTGTTAACAGATCACAACTTCACTTTTAAGTTAGCTGAGAACTGAGTTGAACAGAGAATGACTTCCATTTGTCAAGTGGTCAAGACGCATGGCTCCAAAGGAATGCTAATGTTTCCCCACGGACGCAGGCCGTAAATAAACAACTGTTTGCTTTGACCAAAGAAAACACCACAAACTGGATTTAATATACTGACCTCCTCCCGTGTTCAAAGCTAGCCATATCAACCAGCCTCTGCTAGTTAGCTTTGATACAGAGCCTATATAAATATGCAGCACAAAAAAAAAGTTTTTGAATTTTAAAATTCTAAGAAAATTTGATTCATATTTGAACAATCCAACATCACTCATGTTGGATTCATGGATGTCACATTGTGACTGATTGTACTCACTATAAAGTGTAAAGTGGCTATACAGCTTAGGTAGTGATTGCACCAGGTATGATGCACATATCTCAAACACAGTTGTCTGCATGTCGCATATACTACAGACGCCCTACCAACTGAGCTAAGGGTGCCCCCTATTTGATGTTTTAAACTTTCAATGTTTCATTCATCAGACATTTATGTAAATATAAAGAGGGAGCCAGACCAGTGGGAGCATCCAAGAGTATTATTTTGAAATCCATCATTGGTATGTGAACACACACTGTCACTGAACGCTGGCAATCATTTATTGATCAGATTCCAATAGCTGTGTTCTCTCACTGTATAAACATATGCTCCTAAGTGCACTTTTTAATTTGGTTAATGTTCCTCACTGTGAGGACTGGGGGGAGGGTTTGGGACACAGGTGCGGACCAAAGGGTGTCTTAAAGTTATCCCCGGAGGGATAACCACTAAATCGCTAACGCGAAGAAGGGGAGGGGGAGAAAACAAAAAGCACAAGGCTAGAAAGGGCCACACAGGCTACCTTTTAATATAGAAAAACTAAAGCACAAACTAAACCACCGCTGCCAAGCAGCTGAACGGAAACACACAAGTAAAACAGAAGACTCGAAAAACTTAACACAGAGAGCACTTTGAAACAACCTCTCACTACCTCTGAAGGTGAGATAATGAGCAGCACAGAGCACTGGGATCTCAGGGCATATATCATCTCCTCACACCTGGGTCCAATCAGCCAATCAGTGCCACACACCAGATTGCAGTGAGGGAATCAGTCACCATTCTCACGGAGAACCTTCCGTTTCCTCACAGGACCACCCCTCTAAGGAACGGCACCTGACGTTCCAACAGGACCCCCCACCCACCCCGGGTGGAGGCCTCCCTGGAGGGGCTAGTGGATCGGAACAGACTGGCTGGAGGCGGGAAACATGAAACACGGGGTGAATCCTCATGGACCGAGGAAGCAAGAGGCGAACATTGACGGGGTTTATCCTTCGAATGATCCTGAAGGGACCAACGAAACGTGGCGGCAATTGGCGAGACTCTACCCGCAGTGGGAGATCCCTTGTGGAGAGCCACACCCTCTGACCCACCCGATAGTTTGGGGCTGGGCGGCAATGTTGTTGTGACGTCCTGTTTCGGGTGCAAATTTTGCAAGCTGCCACAAACTCGCTCACATCTCTACCCATCCGGGGCCACCAGAATCTCCGTTTGAGAAAACCAATAGTGCGACGAACACCGGGGTGATTTGTGAGGTGTGTGGAGTGGCCCCACTCAAGCACTTGTGATCGCACTCGTGCCGGAACATACCGACAGCCTTGGGGCCCCCCTCCTGGGTCCGGCTCCTGCTGTTGAGCCCCCTGAACCACTGTGTCAATCTCCCCAGTCAGTGGGGCACAGATGTGGGTAAGGGGCACAATGGGCTCTGGAGAACTGTCACTATCTGAACACTGGAATCGTAGAGATAAGGCATTTAGCCTCTGATTTTTTGAACGTGGACGGCCCTTATGTTTACTAATGACTTCACTAAGTTCAGCGCACTCTGCAGGAACCCCATTTGCAAGAAGAGACACAGAGGGCGAAGAATCAGAGGGAGTCAAGGTCTCAATAACCCCGAGAGTCAGGCGGTCGCTGGGGGAAGCACAGGGAAGGCCTACTGAACTGTGAGATTTTGAGACAGAGGCACTTGTGGCAGGAGGGGGCTCACATCCAACAGGTTGGAGTTGAACCGAGTCTGATTCCATCATGTGAGATGCACAGTTTGGACCCCAGCTCATCACCCTCCCAGTCCTCCAATTGATGTGAGGGTTGTGTTCCTTGAGCCATGGGTTTCCCAGAATGAGGGGTAACTGAGGTGTATCAATAAGAAAAAACTTAATCTCTTCCGTGTGATTGCCAATGCGAATGAAAATCGGGCAGGTGACCCTCTCAACCCTACCCCTACCCAATGGTTGCCCATCCACTGCATTAATTGCGAGTGGACAAGGAAGATCATAAATGGGTAAATTGAGCTTTCGGGCCAGGGTTGAGTCCATAAAACTACCTGCTGCTCCTGAATCAACAAATGCAGAGAAGGTGCGCCAGTGTCCATCCCATAATAACTCAAAGGGCAAAGGGGTGCAACTACTGACCACGGGAGGGGAATTATTACGACTCTGCAAGACCTCCCCAAGGTCTGACACGCCTACCCTGATTCCCTGCTTATTGTGTTTCTGCGTTGAGGGGCACTGGCGAATGAAGTGACCCACACTCCCACAGTATAGACACACGCCACTGCTCATACGCCTCCGTCTTTCCACGGGAGTAAGCCGTGCGTGTCCTATTTGCATGGGTTCCTGATCATCATTGTTAAGGGACCCTTCAGGCAGGGTAGGTCTTTCACAAGGGATGCTAAACTCCTCAGACATCTGGTGGGTGTACGCTTGTTTTCTCTCTCTATTGCGCTCACGAATTCTGTTGTCAATTCTAATAGCCAATGAGATTAAATCCTCAAGTGAATCTGGAACCTCACGGGAAGCGAGCTCATCCTGAACTCTCTCAGACAAGGCATGACTAAAAGTGGTCACTAGAGCCTCCCTGTTCCAACCTGACTGCGTAGCTAAGGTCCGGAATTTAATTGAAAATTCTGCAACGCTTGCAGAGCCCTGACGTAACCTAAGGAGGCGTTTGGCTGCTTCGTGGCCACTAACATCGTGGTCGAACACGCGCCTCATCTCCGCCATGAAGAGGGGCGCGTCAGCGCAGACTGGAGTCTGCCTATCCCACAAGGCTGTAGCCCATGAAAGGGCCTTTTCCGAAAGAAGGGATATTATATATGCGACCCGGGCTCGGTCGGTGCTAAACATAGAGGGTCGTAACTCAAAAACTAAACAGCATTGGGTTATAAATCCCTTACACCTCCCTGGATGCCCGTCATAGCGGGCTGGGGTTGCCAGCTTGGTCTCCTGGCCTACAAAAGGGTCATGGGGTGGAACTGGAGGTGCTTGTGCTTGGGTAGGGGTTGGCCCAGGTGGCTGTAAACGGGCCAGTATCTCCCGAAGCATGCAGTCCTGCGAGGCCTGTTGCTCTACAATGGCACGTAGGGTTAGGTCGTGTGAGCCCAACATGGCTCCTTGAGCAGAAATTGCCTGCCTATGGACCTCAAAACTGTCAGCACTAGTGGGGTCCGCTGTGCCCTGCATTGGGCTGCTCATTCTGTGAGGACTGGGGGGAGGGTTTGGGACACAGGTGCGGACCAAAGGGTGTCTTAAAGTTATCCCCGGAGGGATAACCACTAAATCGCTAACGCGAAGAAGGGGAGGGGGAGAAAACAAAAAGCACAAGGCTAGAAAGGGCCACACAGGCTACCTTTTAATATAGAAAAACTAAAGCACAAACTAAACCACCGCTGCCAAGCAGCTGAACGGAAACACACAAGTAAAACAGAAGACTCGAAAAACTTAACACAGAGAGCACTTTGAAACAACCTCTCACTACCTCTGAAGGTGAGATAATGAGCAGCACAGAGCACTGGGATCTCAGGGCATATATCATCTCCTCACACCTGGGTCCAATCAGCCAATCAGTGCCACACACCAGATTGCAGTGAGGGAATCAGTCACCATTCTCACGGAGAACCTTCCGTTTCCTCACACCTCACGTAAAAAAAAAAAAAAAGTTTGTACAGCTGTTTATGTTTAGGCAACATACAACCCTTGGTCAGAACTGATTATTGTGGAAAGACTTGAGGCAGTGGTGGATGATGCCATCTTTAGTAACTATAGCTTCTTGTCCTTGAAGGCCACCGTAGCTTCTGTTATTATTCGAAAGGATTGGGTTGCCTAGGGAGCGTTGCGTCTCAAACTTTCACTACTAGATGTTAACTATTCAGATATTACACACTGCACCTTTAAAGACTTTTCAGACTTTACTTGAGGATTGCAATGACACACTTGAGAGAGACTCCACTTTGATTTGCCTCCAAAGTAGATCCACACAAAAGAAAACGTGCAAGGTTGAGAAAAAGTGAGAAAATGTAGATTAAAAGGCCTGTGATTAGCGGGGGCGGTAATTGTTTTAAAACACCAGCTGGCTGCCAAGTTTTAACAATTTAAACTTTTATTTCCCGTCGAATTGCCCTCAGGAGTGTGTTTTGCTTTTTTCGTGAACTTTTCTTTTTCGACTTCAAGAGGCACCTTATGGTCGCCTGTGAAACTGATTGAGCACACACACACACACACACACACACACACACACACACACACACACACACACACACCCACACAGACACACACACACACACACACACACACACTAACACTTGAGCCGCTTCCATGTTATTTTTGGAGGAAACGCTCAAAACCGAGCTCTGATATTTGGCATCAGAATTTAAACGTGCCTCTCGTCTACTGCAGAGTACAACCATCCTAATTTGTTGTTTTTCCACAGTTTAAGGTCCATGTACAGGTCACACAAATCACAAATCACTGTCTACATCGTGTTTTTTCCACCTATGCAACATAAGCAAAGGTAGGGCTGTGGTCTCTCAGTCAGAAATGTAGATGCTCATCCATGCCTTCAATTCCTCCCTTTGGACTATTGTAATTCACTATTCTCTTCACTTCGCTCACCGCCTGCAATCCAAACAGAATTCTGCTTCTAAGCTATTGACTAAATCAAACAGACGAGCCTATCACCCCTATACTCTGCTCCTTTCACTGGCTCCCCTGTAACCTACATGATCCAATTAAAAATGCTCACCATAACCTATAGGGCTCTACATGGTCAGGCCCCTGCTTATCATGCCAACATAATTCACATACACACCCCTTCCCGGTCTCTCAGGTCTATTAACCAAAATCAGCTAGTCATGCCACGCAACCGTCTAAAGACATGTGGGGATAGAGCCTTTGCCGCTTACGCACCCACACCCTGGAATGCTCTACTAACCAGCATTAGGTTTGCTGCTGTCAGTGTGAACTGTTTTAAGGGTCAATTGAAGACTCGCTTGTTTAAGTTAACATTTGGGTAACTTCTGTCTTTTATATGTAGCTAATTGTATCTGTTGTGTTTTTTAGTTTTTTTTTTAATCATTTTATTCTTAGACGTATGTTTTACTATGCTTTTATTTTTCTATGCACATTGTAAAGCACTTTGTGACCTTACTGTGAAAAGCGCTATATATAAATTAATTTTACTTACTTACTTACGAAATTACAAACCAAGATAAAACGTTGTTAAATAGTGAAACGTTTACAAGCACAACATCTTTTTTAATCTTCTCATCTCAGCTTTCAGTAAAAAACTACTCCTTTAACTTAAAACCTGCTTAACGTTCAAACCCATAAATAGTCCCTATGTGTTGCTTATCTGTTGTTGTGCTGTATAGTTGTTGAGTGGCAGAATATAAGGCTTGTGTGTGGGGTGTGTTTGTGTGTAGAGCAATAGAGAGAGAGAGAGAGAGAGAGAGAGAGAGAGAGAGAGAGAGAGAGAGAGAGAGAGAGAGAGAGAGGGAGAGAGAGAGAGAGAGAGAGAGAGAGCAGTAGAGAGAGGGAGAGAGGGAAAGAGAGAGAGAGAGAGGGAGAGAGAGTTTTTTGAAGCAGACAACGCTCTGCCTTGTTGGGGTCGGTGAGTTACAACATGCAGCAAAACTTAGGCTTCATTCATGGGTTAGGGTGCGAACTGCCCTTTTTGGAAGAAATGCACACTGTATTTCCTTTCAGGGAGGGGAGTTCAACTTATTTCATGGACCTGCATCCGTTTTCTCTTTTTATTTCTCTCTCTCTCAAAGAACAAACAACCCCAATGTCTTCGACGTAAAAGGTCAAGTGACAAACTGTTTCCACTTTCACTCGCTATAGCTCCACACACACACACACACACACACACACACACACACACACACACACGCCCAACACAACTGATAAAATAAAGAAATCTAGGGAAACCGGAATCTCTT
This sequence comes from Ammodytes marinus, assembly GCF_949987685.1. Classification (NCBI taxonomy): domain Eukaryota; kingdom Metazoa; phylum Chordata; class Actinopteri; order Uranoscopiformes; family Ammodytidae; genus Ammodytes; species Ammodytes marinus. The sequence continues at coordinate 29,327,907 of NC_137231.1, forward strand.
TGAGAAATGACTTGGGGGGAAAGTTGGGTGTGTGATGGATGTGAGCTAGCTAGTGAAAGGAGCCTATTTTGTACCCTTTAAAAAAATTGAGAATGTTTTTTAGAGCGTGTTTGTTTTCATTTCAACTAGCGCAGAATACCTTGAAAACCTTCTGAATGAACTACCATCACATTTGGCATGTCATGGACTAGCCTACTACTAGCTTGAAAAAGGTTTTATTTTTAGCTCCTTCTCCTGTCTGACTAATGAGCAGACATGGCAGCCAGACAGACAACACCAATGACCTGTCTTGTCAATCCAAAGTTTGGTAGTGAAATATACACAGTGGTGCCTCTTGATACAACTTAAAGGGATAGTTCAGTATTATTGTGGGGTCGTATGAGGTACTTAGGTATAATCAGTTACCCCGTACAACCCCACTTGAAAAATAC
>NC_137231.1:29333337-29413337 GCF_949987685.1 Ammodytes marinus
CGAGTGATAAGAGGGTTTCTTTCTCTCTCTCTCTCTCTCTCTCTCTCTCTGGCTCTCCCTCTCTCTCTCTCTCTCTCTCTGTCCCTCTCTCTCTCTTTCGTTCTCTCTCTCTGTCTCTCTCTCTCTCTCTCTCTCAATCTCTCTCTCTCTCTTTCTCTATGTCTCTCTCCATCTGGCTCCTGGCAGACAAACACAAGATCCCTTCTCTCCATCTGCTACACCTGGAAACAGATGGCCCGACACAATTAATTTTTTCACAGACACACACACACACACACTTCTCCCTCGCCCACATCGCAGAGTATATATCTATTTACCCTTTCTGTGTGTGTTTTGACGCGACTCTGTGGTGGATTGTCTTTTGTGGAATCAACAGAATCCTAAACTCGTAAAGGAGAATTTTTTTTTTACTTTTTTTTATATTTCCCAAAACCGAGTATTAAGGAAGAGTATTAGGGCCACGGTAAGGGGAAAAATATCAGAGGACAATGTTTTTTTTCCATAATTCACACACGTAAAAAGTTGACAGTTATTTTTTTTTCTTTTTATTCTGATTTTTCTGATCTACTGTCAATCATCCACACTAACTATGACATAATTATTATTTTAGGTGATTTTAACTTGCATGTAGATAATCAATCAGACATTTTAGCTTTAGATTTTTTTAATTTACTGAACTGTATGAATTTTACTCAACATGTCACACAGCCTACACACAACAGAGGCCACACATTAGACATAGTAATACCACATGGTCTGACTGCACAGATCTCCTCAGTTGTTGATGTAGGCATCTCAGATCATTTTTGTATCTTTTTTACTGTCAATGGTTTTAAAAAACAGGATATACCAGCACAAACTGTGAGGAAACGCTATCTTACTACTGAAGTGGCTGCACATTTTAATGAGCTTTTAAATGCCACTCCTGCAGTTGTTTTACCCTCTTCTTGTGATGTTATAGTAGATAGTTTTAACAGTAAACTTAGAGCAACTCTTGATGCAGTAGCTCCACTAAAGCTGAAAAAGGTCACAGCTAACCTAACAGCACCCTGGAGAAACCAACACACCAAGCAACTCAAGAAAAACTGTCGGAAAGCAGAAAGAAAATGGAGAAAAAATAAACTAATAATCCATTACAATAAAGCCATGAAACAAGCCGGACAAACATACTTCTCAAAATTGATCACTGATAACCGGAACAACCCCAAAATCCTATTTACAAGCATTGATCATTTAATTAACCCTGTTTTTATTAAGACGGAAAGTATGTCAACCAAAACAGAATGTGAAGAGTTTGCAGCTCACTTCAGTAGCAAAATAGAAACTATTAGATCCAATTTATGTCAGACTCTCCCTGTGAATTTTAACCACAAGGAATCTTTGTTTTTACATGAGGAAACACTAGAGAAGTTTGTCCTGGTTGATGCTGAGATGCTGGGGAAAGTTGTTTCACAATTAAAAACAGCAACCTGCCTTTATAGACCCTATTCCCACATTTTTTTAGAAAAGGATGTTCTTAATATTATAAACTACTCTCTTCAGATGGGCATTTTCCCCACAGCTTTAAAGACTGCCATGGTCAAGCCTCTTCTGAAGAGAATACATTTAGACCCCTCACTTCCCAGTAACTACAGACCAGTATCCAATCTGCCGTTTTTAAGCAAAATTTTAGAGAAGCTTGTTTTTAATCAGGTAAATGATTTTATGAACTCGCACAACAATTTTGAAAAGTACCAGTCTGGCTTTCGAGCCAGGCACAGCACAGAGACGGCTCTGATCAAGGTGCTCAACGACCTCAGGTGCAATTTAGATAATAAAAAACTCTCTGTGCGTGATGGTATTGCTGGATCTTACTGCTGCATTCGACACAGTAGACCACTCAATTCTTTTAGACAGACTTAACAAGCAGATTGGTGTCTCTGGTACTGTTTTTAACTGGTTTAGATCCTATCTTAATGACAGAAAATGTTATGTTACCTTGGAGGAATGCTCATCAAATAAGTACACAATGGACTGTGGCGTTCCTCAAGGTTCGATTTTGGGCCCAACTCTTTTTAATATCTACATGTTGCCACTTGGAGATGTCATCAGGAGGCATGGCATACATTTCCATAGTTATGCTGATGATACACAACTGTACATTGCCGTGTCCCCTGATGACCCAGAGCCAATCGATGCTCTTTTTAATTGTATTTTAGATATCAAGTCATGGATGGCAGAGAACTTTCTACAGCTCAACCAGGACAAAACTGAGGTTTTAATTATTGGTCCTGAAGCACAGAGAGAAAAAATTAACGCTAAACGTCAAACCCTGGCACTTAAACCCAGCCAACAGGTTAAAAACCTGGGTGTTATTTTTGATTCGGATCTTAGCTTTGACCAACACATAAGAAACATCACAAAAACAGCTTTTTATCATCTTAAGAACATTGCCAGAGTACGCCCATTTCTCTCTCAAGCCAACACAGAGACATTAATGCATTATTTTATTACCTGCAGAATTGACTATTGTAATGCCCTACTTTCTGGTCTTCCCAAGAAAAGTATTGCTTAACTACAATTACTCCAAAACTCAGCTGCACGGTTGCTGACGAGGACCAGAAAGAGGGCACACATTACTCCCATTTTAAAGTCTCTGCATTGGCTACCCGTGTCCTTCAGAATTGATTTTAAGATTCTTTTATTGGTTTATAAAGCTCTTAATGGTCTTAGTCCTAGTTATTTATCAGATTTGCTTTTATCATATGAACCCTCCCGAACCCTCAGGTCCTCTGGCAGTGGTCTTTTAATTGTTCCAAAAGTATTGTATTAAGCACTTTGTGTTACATTTGATTGTATGAAAAGTGCTATATAAATAAAGTTTGATTGATTGAGTGATTGATTGATTGAAGACTGCGGTGCGGTAAAGTCGGAATTTTGTTTTCGACAGATTCAAACTTTTGGGATCAATAACTCATGAGCAAAACGTTATTAAAAAACACAAATTATTCATATTTGAAATTGTCGTAAGGCAGACAATGTGCTATAAAGTAGTTATTCAACCGAAACCAGCTCCACTAATAACGTACTGCTCCTATGTGCAGCGGGCTGTGAGACATGTAACAGCAATTGCTTTCATCCAGGGGCTTCCAGGTTTAGCTTGCAGCACATGCTGGTGTTCAGTGGCGCCCTACTTTGCATTCACACACTTTCACCCAGCATGCTTTAATCCAGAGGAGGCCCTAACTAGAGTCTATGAAGTAATTACCTGACCTCACTTCAAAATCAATTTATAAGTAATTACCTGAACTCACTTCAAAATCTATTTCTAACCAGCTGTGATGGGGCCAGCCAAACAAACGTGTTCTGCATACATTATTCCGACCTGGGCGCTAGACCGCCCGTCACGTGATATACAGAGGCAAATATGGAATATGAAGGTTTGTTTTTTTACATTTAATAAGCACTATAACTGAGAGAGTAATGAGATGTGTCTGCTATAAGAGTGAATTGCTTAATCATTACTACAGTAAGAAGCTTGGCAGAAGGTAAAGTGTCTTATTCCAACTTGTCTTATTTAGCCAATTACATACACTCACCTAGTCTGCATGTAGTCCACTCATTCCATTGTACAACCTTTTCCTCAATTTTCAGTTTGACTCAGAGGTCCTTCATTGTTGGAACAGTTGACCATTAAGGGTGTATTCACACTGGGAAAGTCCGCTAGTGCACTTGCTTTGGTCCAGACCAAATAGAGTTTTGATTTTTTTTGTTTGGTGTGGTCCACTTTCATATTGCCCCTTTTGCAAGTGAACCAGCATTACGAAGCAAAACCACACGTGATCTGAGGTCATTCATTCATTGGACAGACATTCTGGGGTGGAGAGAAACAGGAAGCACGAAGTTTAAACTGCGAAATATGTATCATTGATATAATATGGGGCTAAAAATAATAAAAGGGCCTACATCTAACCTATAAATAAAGAGGAAAAACATCAAATTATTGTTGTTTCATATGGTCATAATGTGTAGCCTTATGTCAATGCCACGTTATGTGGCTTGTAGCCTACGATGTGAAACATCATTTTTACTGTATTTTTGGTGCTGGATGCGCGTCACGCGAGAAGAATAGGCTCAAGCTGACACTCAGTTGATTAAGCTGTGTATCAGCTGGGTCGGCGCAGTTCAGCTCCAAACTGACACGGGGATAGTATTGACGGTCCCGTACATGGGAAGCAAAATAAAAACACACACTTCTTGCGCAGCGTGAACCTGTTGGCACTGTGCGAGAGACGCTCCCCTCTCCTTCATCTGATCGCTGAACACATTCAGCATTTATATTGTTCTGGGCTCCCGGTCAAACCACAACTAATCTTCCTAATAATGGTGACAACAACACTTTCCCATAATGTGAAGCTGACGGCTATTTATTAAAAAAGAAAAGAAAGAAAAGGCACAGTGCCTCCTGCATTTGGGTCGGATCGAGTCCGAACAAATTCACACCACAAACGAACTGCAGCAGAGTGCGTTTGGAAACGCATCGAGACTACCTCTTCAGCTGGGTCTCGGAGCGTTTGTTTGGTCCGCACCCGAGTGCGATTGCTGTATTCACACCTGCCTGAAAGATGCGCACCGAAGGCAGAAGTGCATCTGAGTTCGTTTCAACCGAACTAAACACGGCATGTGTGAATACACCCTAAGTCATATTAGAAAACTGCATTAGCCATACATTCATTCAAGAAGGGAAACACCATTTTTTTTTGTTGTTCAATATGTACTATTTGGTTTTGTGAAAACAGATTCCCCAATATTTTTTAAATTAGTTTGAAACTATGAAAGAGTAATTTCGTTAAATAGGCTACATAGAAAATAAATATATTTTCAGTCACATCAAATTCATTGCAGCCATTCTACATCGCTGTCTGAACGTTTGATGTCTAATCTTGAGTCCTGATGCATTTTCTTTGGTTTTACTATCGCTTAAATGCAATTAATGTCTAATGATGTATGTATGTATTGTATGCCCCTGTGAAGCACTTTTAAATTGCCTTGAGTCTGAATTGTGCTATAGAAATAAACTTGCCTTGCCTCGTCTTCAATGTATCTTTTTCCTTCTGTTTTTTACTGATCTAATATGTTTTGACTTATGTGCAATAAATAAAAACAATAAAAACTAAAAACTTCCCTTGTTTTCCTGCTCTAGATCCCATGTACAGACACTTTCTATGTAGAATTAAAGACTATTCTCTGGTGACTTTTGGAACTCTTGCTTCATTTGAATGTTTATCATTCCTGCAAGCTGACCAAATTTGCTCCACACTCGCTCAGCCCCCGCTCAGCTCAGTAACACATCTGTGTGACAAAATATATAAATCACCATTTTACATTTACTATTAGGGCCCATTTTCTTTTCTTTTTTGTCTGTCTCTTCAAAAGTGTATGTGTGTGTGTGTGTGTGTGTGTGTGTGTGTGTGTGTGTGTGTGTGTGTGTGTGTGTGTGTGTGTGTGTGTGTGTGTGTGTGTGTGTGTGTGTGTGTGTGCGTGCGCGTGCGTGTGCGTATGTGTGTGTGGCTGTATTTTATTCTTCACATGAGATATTGTGCGAGTGCTTGCGTGTGTGATCATTTGAATATTGAAGATGCTCCCGGTAGCTACGGTGGGCTTCAAGGTCAAGAAGCTAGTTACTAAAGATGGCATCATCCACCACTGCCTCGAGTCTTTCCACAATATACAGTGATGAGGTGAAGATGTATTTAGTTATTTACTCTATAGTATCACTTCTTCGTCTTTCAACAGGTGCATTTCCCCAGGAAACCCACTATGTATTAAAACACGTAAGGCCGTTTTTCTGTGCTACTATAGAAACATGGCCCGGGGGTGCAACATGGCGGTGCGACATCCCTCCTATGGAGATATAAGACACTCATGCTAAGTTAATATTTTTTTTTCAAGCGCAATACACTGTTTACAACACACACATTAATATTATATTCCATTCACAAGCTATAGTTTTGTTTTTTATTGTCATTGTCAATGTACCTTCTGTAGATACATAGATATAGATAGATAGATAGATAGATAGATAGATAGATAGATAGATAGATAGATAGATAGATAGATAGATAGATAGATAGATAGATAGATAGATAGATAGATAGATAGATAGATAGATAGATAGATAGATAGATAGATAGATAGATAGATGGATAGATAGCCTCTAGGGAAATCAAGGGAATCTATTAACACTGGCTTCTTCAAACACATTGTGGCTTGTGTGGCCATTACTGCAAAACGAGATCTAATAAAACAAAACCTGGCAACCCGGGACCCCAGAGACCATCTCCTCTTCCAACAGCGGGATGAGGGGGGGGGGGGGGGCAGCAGGTGATGGGGCAACACACACAGGACGTATAGTTATCATCAAAGCCAAACAGTCCCATTCACTGTTTTTTTATGATTCGAGACACGTTTCCCATTGTATTTGTTCCCCCGAGTTCTAGAAAAACTCGCAGTGAACACCTCTGCTCTTTTGTTAGAGTGTTCCTCTGCCTTTTCACCCACCCACACACACAGAGAGAGAGAGAGAGAGAGAGAGAGACAGAGACAGAGAGAGCGTGTGAGAGTGTGTGTGTGTGAGAGAGAGAGAGAGAGAGGGAGGTAGATAATTTTGTATTTCTTATCAGGATGGATACATGACTGACATGGGATCAGAGGGATTTTTTCTGCCCACCCACACAAAGAAAGAGAGAGAGAGAGAAAGAGAGAGAAAAAAAGACTGAAAGATAGAGAGAGAGAGAAAGAAAGAAAGACAGCGAGAGAGAGTGTGAGAGAGAGAGAGAGAAAGACAGAGAGAGTGTGTGTGAGAGAGAGAGATCATTTTTGAGCTTTTTATCAGGATGGATAAATGACTGACGTAACGTTAGATCAGAGGGTTTTTTCTGTTATCTCAGAGTCATTACTGACAGAGACGCTGAAATGTGCTTTAATTTTTTTTATCTACTGTATGTACTTTTCACTATTTTTATCTTCATGAGCGAATGAAGTTGGCCCTTTGCGTCAAGCAATCGTAGATTTTCAATTTATTTTAACTTTTGAAGCACTTAACACCCTTGTACATGGGTCGTGCAATTTGTGTTAAAAAAATAAAAAAACAAGATAAAGTTAAAGACCTACTTCACCGGTGGGAATATAAAGGTGTATTGAACTCTGAGATCCTAGTATGTGCAAACATTTTAGAAAATTTGGTTCATCCTAGCCTGAGAAAAGGCAGTAAGAGTCTTTTATGGTCTCAATGTCTAACCGTTCATTTTACTAGAGTGACATCACACTAGTAAAAATTTAGGGTTGGGATTAACAGGACAGCTGGGGCAAGGGAAGACTGAGGGAAGAAAAACCTCTTTCATTATATTATTATAGCAATTTTATAGATGATAGAACGCCGGTTCCGTATGGGTGAAGTATTCCTTTAGTAGTAACAGGTAAAAATCTAGAGTCCTGTGTGAAAAAGCTGTGCAAATGTCTTAACTTTTTAACATTCTGATCTATCGGAAAGTCCTTTTTCAGATCAACAAAAAATCTCTTCCATGAATCCATGAGTGTTGATCCAGCAGGAGCTCTGTAAAGAAACACTTTTCTGGAATGATTATTAAGCACCCTCTCCTCGTGTAATCCTTTGGCTGCCGTTTGCTTTCGTTGGCACCTCACAGCACATACATTTGTTTAACAGCAAAACAGAAGGAACGGCTCACGGTTGTTTTACTTGCGGGAGTGTCGGCAGATTCTTATTTTTATTATTTTCTTACAAGCTGAATCATTAAAACTGAGAAATTAAGTGGCATGGTGAATTATTTGTTCAGAAAATCTCGAATCCACAAACGGAGGGATCCTCTTTTTGTTATACTGGGCCCAAAGGCTGCAACGTGCGCGGTTCCCACAGCCCAGAACAAAGAGTTGAAAATATACTGAAAGTGGATGAGTGGACTGACTGACTACCATGCTTGAAAAACACACTTGAAAGACCAAAGAGTACATGTCGACATCCCTTATCACTTCTATGGTCTGGTAGAGTGTTTCCTGTTCCAACATGAAAGTGGTCCAAAGGCACAAAGCCAGGTACTGTACAGAAACAATGTAACAGTATATCAAGAAATGATTCTACCAGAGCACAGAGTCCGGATCTATAATTACAATTTTTAATTATGTGCAATATTGCTCACTTTTTATTTACTTATTTTATTGACTTTTATTGTTTGTCCATCTTGTTGTTTTTGAATGAGCTACTAGTTCTCTCTCTCTCTCTCTCTCTCTCTCTCTCTCTCTCTCTCTCTCTCTCTCTCTCTCTCTCTCCATCCAATGACAAAGAAAGGCTCCAGTCTTTAGCTGCTCTGCACTGGCTCCCTGTCTCCTCCAAAAGTCCTCTAACTCGTAAACAAAGATCTAAAGGGCTTAGGACCGGCCAACATCACAGATCACACCGACTTGGTTTGAGTGTTGCATGCTTTGAAATACTTTTATGTTTGGTTGTAATCCGTCGCTGTGAAGCAAAATTGCTGCAGAGGTGCAGTTTTTTCCCCGGCGGCTTTGTTTTTACACACACACACACACACACACACACACACACACACACACACACACACACACACACACACACACACACACACACACCTTTGGCTGCTCTGATCTGAAGCTCACAAACTTCAAAAGGAAATAAGAGGTGCTGCAACAAACACAGTGCCTTAACTAAAAACACACACACACACACACACACACACACACACTGCTGAGATCAGGAGGCCCCTCTCACACTGGATGCTGACTTAATGGAACACTGCCTGCAGAAGAACCAGCCCTGTGTTGTTCTCAGTTCACAGGAACTATTTGATATCACCAAAATCAAAGGCCATTTAACCATTAGGTCCCAATGCGTTGACAGGAAGGTACACAGTGCTACCTTTGTCAACACAGTACGATCAATAATAACAAAGATAATGCCTGTCTGTATACATCGGCTCGTCAAATACCTTAGATGTGAAAGTCAATAAAAGCATGACAGGCCAAAAAAATCATCACATGGATCAAAGGAAGACTACAGGCTTTAACAGGTGAGGCAAAAGTCAGGATAAAAATGCCCACCCAAAAAATATTAAAAAAATAAAATAAAAAATACATCAACTCTGTACTACTATCTAATAAAGCTTGAAAATGCTCACCTTGCAATGTTCACATGCATGGGGCCGAGATTGACTAGCTGACAGCACGTGGACTTTGCTCACACATATCATACCGGGCTGGTCAAGACAGGAGTAATGAATCACACACAGGTAGCCATATCCCCAAGTGATGCTGCAAGTCCATTTTAACACTGGTATAGTGACAGGAGGACATAACAGGGACTGGCTCGAGGTAGGAAATGCAATCAACACTCAAACATCCCAAGGGAGAAGGAAGCAACGGCTAATAATCTCCTATGGCTATACAGGATGAAGGTGGAGGTCTTTTGTTCTTTCTAGTTGGCTTCAATTGCTTTATGTTACAGTATATCCGGAAAAAATATAAAAGTTGAAGCAGGCAGCACTTGGTAACTTCCGATGCTTGAAAGCAGCAGTTTGCCATAGATAGATGGATGGACTGACTGACTGACTGACTGACTGACTGACTGACAGACAGACAGACAGACAGACAGACAGACAGGGGATAAAAATAGCGGCGAAATGAGCGACGATAAAGTAAAAAGCAGCGGAAAAATTATCTAAAAATTCTACATGTCTCTCCACTCCAGTAGTTTGGAGAGATTTTGACTTTTTTGGCATTTGACGGAAAAAAAGAGTCGCAGCGTGGAGCACTGCAAACTGTGACCCAAGACACACGTGGCAGCTAAGACAGTCAACACAGCAAAAAAAACTGCTGTGTTGATCCCGATCAATCGAAACAACATGAGCCATTACAAACAGGCACAAAATGGAAGACATGCCATGGTCCCAAACCACCAGTGTTGTTAGTGGGAGCCTTCCACAAGCTACTAGGCTATAGACAGAATATAAACGAGGTGCTGCTGTCTCACTAGCTGTATCCCGTTACAGAGACCGCCTCCTTGGTAGGACGCGGTCTCGCGGTCTATGAAGGCTATAGCCTATGAAGGCCGATTCGAAGGCCGAACCAGGGCCGAACGAGCGTTGTTAAACGAGACGGTCTCCGCAGGTCTCCGTTTGCGTAACAAGCCGTTACCTTGCGTGACGACACGCCGCTCCTGTGCTGCCTAGCAACCCTGATAGCTGCCAACGGAGACAGCCTTGTCAGCAGAGGAAAAAAGAAAAAGAAGTTGCCTACCAGACGAAAAGAAAAAAAAGTACAAGAAAAAAAGAAAGGAAGATAAAAGTTAAGAAGATGGAGCAACACGTTGCTGTTTTGTTATTTTTTATTTTATTGTATGCCATCTCTGAAAAAAACGCAATGAATCATGGGATATGTTGGGCTGCGAAGGATACATCTGATGCAGCCTTCAAAACCGTGAAACGAAGGCTGCATTTCTCGGCCGCATATGAGGAGCCTTGCAAGGAGCCTTGCAAATGGAACAACCTTTGCGCGCCGCTATGACGCAATCGGTCTCCAAATGCAGCCTTCGTAGACCGCAACCCCTGAATCGAGATACAGCCACTGTCCGTTCACACTGTGGCAGCAGCTGTGAAAAAAAACTCAATCAAAGTTTTTCCTATTTCACAGCATCTCAACTAGAAGCTGCTGTGTGGTGAATGTCACACCTGCCACCCTATATGTCACCTACACACTCCTTTCAGTGTGTGGCCTTCACTGATACTTAACAAGAGGCACACCCGTCATACAGAAGACAGCAACTGTGCCAAGAAGTGCATCTGGGCTTTTTGCACTTATACAGTGTATTTAATGAGGACCTATTATACTTTTTCGACTTTTATGACTTATAAACATTTTTATAATGATTTATAGTCATGTTTAACCATACTAGCGTATCAAATAACTACGTACATGCATTTAGACGTATTCCCTGCTGACCGTCTGGGGTGGCTGTGCACTAAACACTAGGGTAGCCGGTCGAGAATTCACTTGTTCAAATCGGTTCAAATTTCCTGCGATCGTGTCATCACGTTCCCGGATTTTTCCTTGTATGGTAATGCTGCAACATGCCCCCACCTTCCTGCTCAAATCTGCCCACGTGCTGCTGAAAGTGTTCCGGAAGGAAGGTAACCAATCACAACGGAGTGGGGTTGGCAGGAGGGGGGAGGGGGCGGAGAAGCACAAAGCCGAGTGTGGACAGAGACTGTCGAGTGCGCACAGACGAGAGGAAGAGTTTCCCGAAAATGTACATGGTTTTTTGTGCTGTGATTCGTGTCAGGTTGCTAGGAGTCATAACTGAGAAATTAAGACCAGAAAAGTAGTGTAATAGGAGATCTTTAAGCGTGTGTATAAAGCGATAGTTCAACTTCCTGTCTATTTTGCTTCCATAACATGTCTACTTTCATACTAGTATAATTGAAGGGTCCAAAATATACATTTAAGTGATTATTTTAGTAAAACCTGTCAGTTTGCGTCTGCATATTTCTCCTATCAAACCATCTTTAACGGACATTATTTCGAAATTATTATTCTTTATTTTTTTCGAAGCTTTTTAACTTCTAAAGCACCTGCATACCTAACGTTCAATAATCATTCTTAGCACTAATCCGAAGGATATTACTGAATGACTTGTTCATATGTTGTTCATTGTTTGATTTATGATATGTTTAGTAAATTAAAAAAATAAATAAAAAAGGAAAGCATTCTAAAATGTAGCCTACGCATAATGAGTTAGATAATGAGAAATGTGTATTTTTGTTGTATACTAATATTTTTTCTTTTTTAAATATAATTAATCAACTGGCAAAGTTTCATGATGGTATCAACAAGTTAAACATTTGAACTCTATTCCCCTGCAGTGTTATCGCCTTTGCCTTTACCTGTACCTGTTTGAAAACGAAAAGACGTCAACAATTGCTGTTATTTTATATTCAATAAGATTGCATGTTCATACAAAAACCCAGGAAGCCTCAATAGCAGTGCACTACACCTGTAACCACGGGGGACATATCAACTGTTGTGAGTCGAATCAATTTTTACGATAGAAATGTTTTCAGCAGCCGAAGAAAAAAATAGGCTGAAAGTGGGACCACATGTTTCCCTTACAAGTTTGTGTTGTAGGCACCAACAGAGATTGTAATAGTAATTTCATGTTTACCGATTTACACCAGCCATTTGTAGCGCACCTGGATTTTTCTGTGGGCACTTACTGTATAATAGCGCCTAATAGCGGGAAGTCTGGCTTTGTCTAAACGTATTCGAAAGCGTGAACGATTGATATATGAACCAACAGCTCGTTACGTCAATTCATTTGTGGAAGTTTATGTTGATTTTCAGAATAATTGGCTGATCTCGGGTTTGTCACTAACACGAATGGTACGCTTCTGTACATTGCGGCTCACTGATTGCAGCTGATAACAGATGATTCTCTTCTACGTGCGTAAACACACACGATCCAATGGCAATGCAATTCACACGCTTACACACACACAGACACACGCACACACACACACACACACACACACACACACACACACACACAAATGCACACACACAAACACACACACGCACACACACACACACACACGCACACACACGCACACACACGCACACACACACACACACACACACACACACACAGACGCACACACACACACGAGCACACAACCTCCCGTGATAACAGCAATCAGTGCAACTACATACTGTTTTCAGCAATTACAATATAAATGTGTTTTTCGAAAGCTCCCAGTTGGTCTCCTGTCGTCTCCTGTTGATTCCAACAGAGGCAACCGTTTATATTTAAATGAGCGTGGAGATGGAGTCAGTGATTTCTGGAGAATGCATGTTGTTGACAGGTAGCAAGATCACCAGAATCGCTGACTCCACCTTTAAAGGCCAGGACACACCAGTCCGACACGTTTCGACTACCCAAAAACTGGAGTCGCCGTTTCAGGAAGCTCCAGTCTTTCCGTCGCGGCCCAAAAACACACCGAGACGACTGCTTATTTTCTGTACGTCCCGCGCTTGTAATGTCTCCACAACAGCAGGCGGCGCTAATCTGTATTGTGGCCCGAAAAAATACGAAAGCCGGAAATGATGGGACAGCTCTCTAGAGCATAAACATATAGATAGAAATACGTATTTATATTTATGGACCATAAGAGCACAATTTTTAGCAGAGAGTGTCGAGCATGGTGTCGAGCAGTCAACAAGGGTTGATGCATGTGAGTACTCGCAAAACGAAACGAACAAACACATTAAAATGATGGCTAGCTGTTGTTAGCTGTTTGTGCTACCCGCCTCACTTCCGGGCTTCACTGATTCGCTAGCCCTCCACCAATCAAATTGCTCCAAATGAAAGACAATCGGCGGCCGACAGGCTCAAAACAAGCCCGACGACCTCTACGTCGGCCGACGTCACGGCACACACCAAACAGATTCGTCTTTTTTTTTGACGACGGCGATTATCGGGCTGGTGTGTCCTTGCCTTAAAGCATCAAAAAGAAAAATATAAAAATGGAAGTAGCAATTTGTGAAAAACATGAAGGAATGAATTGAACTCATTATGAAAATGTATTCCATCATTCATTTTGACGATGAATGGATAATACAGCAATCTAACTTATTCCTAGCCCTGTAATACCCTGCCTGAATGGACTAGACTTCCGGTAATGAAAGTGTTTTACTGCTTATGTTTCCATTTCTCTCTGTATACCTTTTTGTTGCCCCAGATAAAGGAAAGTTCTAAGTATTTTGAGAATTTGATTTTTACGATAATTGACTTTATAAATGTATTTTTTTATTCATTTAATATCAAGCACATGAATTTCAAAACAAGTCGATAGCTGCCTCTCAAATTTTGGAGTCATATATGCAAGACAAACACACCCAATAATCTCTATCTCTATTCAGGAATTCAGATCAGCTCCTTCATGTATTGAATAACCAACGTGTGATTATCACAACTGCTGCCAGCAGCATCGCCCATAAAAATGTCTTTAGGGAATGTTCTAAAACTGCCGTGGCCAATAAATATTCATATGGCAATTTTCACAGCATGTGTGCCAGAATGTCTGTGGAGGGGGAAACAATTGAAAATACGCAAATATGTAGTTTTGGAATTATCAATTGAGTCGCTGATTGCAAGCGGTTTATTTATGTTAATATAAGTGTTAAATCGCTCTTTATTCATACAGTGATCACTTACATAATGTGCGCGTTTCATAAAGCCGATCTCTCAGTCAGCTGCTTTGCATGTAATCGGCAAATACACTTATTGGATTATCCTGAAATGTTTATCCTATCAGAAGAGAGAACGCTACAAACCGACACCCGTCTCACTCATACTTACTATATACACTCCATAGTCTCACTGCCGGTGCACGCCAGAGCAACAGATGGGTGAATGTGTATGCGCCTACAATGGCGGAGCAGGTAAAAATCCTTCCAAATGTCTGTTTGATGGTTTTTATCATGTTTTATCACACTTATGGATCTGAGATGATGCTAGATAACTCGCTGCTAAAAGACCGCAGTGCATTAATGTGGTGACGTAGGGACGAGCGAGGGGACTGCTAACTGCAGTAACTGACAGGAAGCTAGCTGAAAGAACCATTCCGCTTACAGCACCTTTAAGCACTTTTTTGCTCGTTCATCCGGTTGCACTTTTCTCTTTCGATTTCAGTCTGCTAAAGCGGGGGAAGTCGGAGAAAAGAAAAAGTTTTTCCACCAGCGGATATCTCTTCTGATAGTATGTAGAAGTGGGAGAAGGAAATGCAAATGTGTATTATCCAGTCCGTCAGAAATTGCTGTGAGCCTGTGTCAAGCTTGTATTTCCAAATACAGGCTTCATAACACCATGTATTTATGGATGCACACGTCATGTGCACATTATACGCATGATGATACAGCCTGTCTCTGGCTTAAAAAAAACACAGTATTTCTGCTCTGTTGACACACAAGCCCAATGCAGATGGCGACCCACTCAGCCAAGAACATTTAGAAAAACAGGTTTAACCCCTCAATGAAGTTTTTTTTTTCTTAATACATTTTGACTTGCATTTTCATCCCATGTTGTAGCATGAGACATAATTTATTTATACCTAAAAGTGCTAGGAGGAACTTTTTAATATCTCTGAACACACACACACACACACACACACACACACACACACACACACACACACACACACGTAGTTTGGAAGAGGGTGCTGTCCGTGTGAATTGTCTACATGCAGTTTGTTCAGATAACCAATCCACGTGCACGCTTTGGTCCGTAACTTCGTTCACCTGATGTTGACCTTTCGGCAGATTTAAACTCATCTTTGTTCATTGATAAAGACATAGTGGGTATGCAGACTGTCTCCTTGTATCTTTCTTAACATACAGTTGAGTAAGTCAGACTGTTACGGCCTTGTAGCACAATATGACCTCATCTATCTGGTTTGGATCGATTTTAGTGATTGATCAATTAGTCCACTGGTGTTCCAGAACCTTTAAACACAAAGCTCTGTCTACACAAAGGCCCAGCAGGCAGCTGTGGCTTAGCAGATAGAGGTAGTCCTGCATTAATCACAGAGTTACCGGTTGGATTTCTGCCTTCTTTTGTCTAGATATCAAAGTGTCCTTAAAGATGCTACGAGGAACTTTTATATATTTCTAAAACAGTCTAAATCTTGCTCTGATGATATGCAGCAGCAAACAAGACCATCAGTGCAAAGAATGCTATACTTGTAAAGTTTTTCGTAATGCTTTTGACTACAGGAACTACAGCTGGATTAGTAAGAGAGTGGGTTGTGATGTATAACATGTTTCCGACAGCAGCAAAAGTGACATTTGTTTGGTGTAAGTATAGGGCAAGTTTAGGTATTAAAAGCAAGCAGTGTCGGCGTTTGACATGTATAATAATAGTAGCGACGATAGCGGCAGCAGTAGAAGAAGTAGTAAAGCAGTCATTTGTGTGACAAGAAAATCACTGTATTTTCTGAGCTTTTAACTGCATCACAGGGCAAATCGCATCGGCAAAATGGATCTGGGGCTGTTTTCATTCTGGAGCAATGGCCGCCGATAGAGAGCATGAGATTGGAAACTTGAATTGGAAAAGGCCGACAATGAACTTGCTTCACTTCCTCTTTATATTGCAAATTGCACATTTTCTAGTTTCTTTACTTTTTCTATAGCCTACCGTTTGGTTATGCCTTACTTATTGCACTTTTTTTTTATTTAAGCTAATGTTTTGGCATTTTCAAGCTTTATTGTATAGCACAGGGTTGAAATGGGGGAGACAGAGAGGGAGGGGGGATGACCTGCAGTAAAGGTCCACGGGTCGGATTTGAACCCGCAACCACTGAAACGAAGGCCGCAGCCTAATATGGTAACGCATGGTCTGAACAAAACGATAGATAGATAGATAGATAGATAGATAGATAGATAGATAGATAGATAGATAGATAGATAGATAGATAGATAGATAGATAGATAGATAGATAGATAGATAGATAGATAGATACAACAACAGCAGCAGAAGCACTAGTGATCCTAGCTGTATACCAATATCCCCCTCTGCCCTGCTGTCTGTTGTAGTAGCAGCATGGGTAAAGCGTTATGGCCGTTGGTCCTACCTTGTAGCTGGTAGTCCTCTGGGATGTCTGAGGGTCCCTTCTGCATGACAGCAGAGCGGCGGTAGACCACATGGACCCGGCCCTGGTCCTCCTGCTCCTGTGTTCCTCTCTCCAGAGGCTCAATGAAATACTCATCTGAGTCTGTGCGGATCATCCCAGCCTGCAACACAAAAGCACAGACTTCAAGTTTAATTTTTAAATTGTATTTCATTGTTTTAAAGATGCACTTTCATAGGGGGAGGATTTGTTTACATTTCCACAGCTTGCCTTTTGTATTTTAAGGCCCCCGGAAGAAAATGTAAGACTAGAATGTGTTTGCAAACCAAACAAAATTGTCGGCCCTGAACCTGTTTAACAAGAGCAGTGATACAATAACTTTTTAGGAAGCTTTCTAACTTCAAACAGTGATCCAGGGATCACATTTTCCTGTGAGTAAAGTTTGTTTATTTAGTTATGAGAATATATAAAATGTTCACTTATCTGACAAACAAAAACACGGTGCACCTTTAACTATTTTAGAAAGTGTGATTAGGGTAGGGCTTACGAGTACATGGTAACCTGTCCAACAGGTGCATTTCCCAGGAAACTCACTATACTGTATATAAAAAGGCATGGCCGTTAAGTTTGTCCATTCTGTGCTACTGTAGGAAACAAGTTAGTGTAAAATGGTGGCCTCCGTGTAGGGTGACCCGCTCCTATGTAGATATAAAAGGCTCATTCTAAGGTAATAAAAAAAAAACTTCTTTGGTTATCAAGCGATTATGTTGTGGTCACAGCAGCCCGCTGTGTTTTCCTCGTCTGTATCTGCCACTCCCCCTGTCTGTCTCACTTCACACCTGGTCCTCATCTGCAATCACGCTCACCTGGTCTTCACCTCCAATCAACTCCCCTTCATAACCCGTGGATTCCTTGCTGTTGGCGCCGGATCGTCCTATGCGCTACCGTGGTAACTATAACGTACCTGGCTCCAGTTTTCTGTTCCCTCGCTCTCGCTTACTCGTCTCTGGTTTCTTGTTGCCTGTAGCTGTTGACCACAACCTAACTTTTTGTTTTCCTCTGCCTGCAGTATCCGGACCACTCTCTCCAGCTTCCCGGCTTTGGTCTCCCCCTGGCTCCCTCACCCACTACCTGCTTCCCCTCACCATATATATAATAAACCTTTTTTTATATAAATCCTACTTCGTCTCTGTCTGCTCTTGGGTCCAGCATCGTACCATAACAGAACGATCCGGCCAAGATGGACCCAGCGGACATCGGAAACATTCGTGGAGCTCTCGCCGCCCAAGGCACTCAGGTGGCGGAGCACAGCCAAGCTCTCCGGGACGCTATGGAGGCTTTTAAGAATCTCGCTACCCGAGTCACACAGATGGGTGACCAATTGGACTTACTGGTACCTCCCACCACAGCGCCTCCACTACCAGCGGCACCCCCGCCTGCTCTCACTTCCCCGTTACACCTGCCACGAGCTCGTGAGCCATTTATTCCTGCGCCAGAGCGCTATGCTGGGGACATGGGTACGTGCAGAGACTTTTTGATTCAGTGTTTCCTAGTTTTCAGTCAGCAGCCTCTCACCTATCCCACAGAAAAGGCTAAGATCGCTTACATTATGGGGTCACTTAAGGGTAATGCACTAGCGTGGGCTTCAGCATTATGGGACAGTGATTCCCCAGCTAATGACAATTTTGACCTTTTTGTAGCAGAGATGAGGAAAGTGTTTGACCATCCAGTAGAGGGAGGGGACGCCGCCAAGCGGCTTATTTCTTTACGTCAGGGCTCCCGCAGTGTAGCTGAGTTCTCCGTTGAGTTCAGGACCTATGCAGCCAGGTCAGGCTGGAACGACAAGTCACTACGTGGGCTTTTTCTTTCCGGTCTCAGTGAGACAATCAAGGATGAGCTGGCTACTAGGGAGGAAGCTGACACTCTCGATGAAATAATTTCCCTCTCTATCCGGCTGGATAATCGCCTACGCGAGCGGCGTAGGGAGAAGGCGGGCAGCTCCGTGCCTCCGGTTTTCGCTGCTTCCTGTTCCCCACTCTTCCCTAAGACTGCCCTCTCTGCCCCCGTGACGCGTGCTGTCACTGAAGAGGAGCCCATGCAGCTGGGTCGCACACGTCTCACCCAGGCAGAGCGGCTTCATCGGATTAAGACCGGAGTGTGTCTGTACTGTGCGCTGCCCGGGCATCTCATCTCCACCTGTCCGTCACTGCCAAAAGACAGGGCTCGGCAGTGAGGCTCGGGGCCCTGCTGAGCCACGCCCCCTCCGTCCCCGATTCTCACTGTTCTCGCTCACTGCTGGATGCCACTCTCCTGTCCCTCGGGCATTCCTTTCCTGTGTCAGCCCTGGTGGATTCTGGAGCGGATGAGAACTTCATTGATGCGGGCTTCGCGTCTCAGGTTGGCATTAAATTGGAACAATTACCCTCTCCCTTAAATGCTAACGCCTTAGACGGCCGTCACCTGGCCCTTATTACCCACCGTACTAAGCCCCTTGAATTAATTGTTTCTGGCAATCACCACGAGATACTTCAGTTTCATGTCATCCTGTCTCCCCTCACTCCCCTGGTGCTGGGGTACCCCTGGCTCAAGCTTCACAATCCCCAATTTGACTGGTCTTCTGGCAAGGTGGTGAGTTGGAGCACGTTTTGTCATTCCACCTGCTTACAGTCTGCCCTGTCTCCGGCAGTGGGAGATGTTCTCTTGCCCAAGGAACCTCCCGACCTCTCCTTGGTTCCCCAAATTTATCATGACCTGGGAGAGGTATTTAGTAAGTGTCGTGCGCTCACCCTGCCTCCTCATCGCCCCTATGACTGTGCCATTGATCTCCTCCCCGGCGCCCCTTTGCCCAGTAGTCGCCTTTATAACTTGTCCCGTCCTGAGAGGGAGGCCATGGAGAAGTACATTAAGGATTCTCTTTCGGCTGGCCTCATGAGACCCTCCTCTTCTCCTGTTGGTGCAGGTTTCTTTTTTGTGGCCAAAAAGGACAAGTCACTTCGCCCATGCATTGATTTCAGGGGTCTCAATAACATTACTGTGAAGAACAAGTATGCGTTGCCCCTCATCAGTTCCGCATTCGAGCCACTGCAGGGCGCCACAGTCTTCTCCAAATTGGACCTACGTAATGCCTATCATCTGGTGCGCATCCGTGAAGGCGATGAGTGGAAGACGGCCTTTAACACCCCCCTCGGCCATTTTGAGTATCTCGTCATGCCTTTCGGCCTAACTAATGCCCCTGCTGTGTTCCAGAACCTGGTTAACGACGTCCTCCGGGACTTTCTCAACCGCTCAGTTTTTGTCTATTTAGACGACATCCTGATTTTTTCCCGCAATCAGAAGGAACACGTCCAGCATGTCCGGCAAGTTCTTCAACGGCTGTTGGAGAACAAGCTATATGTGAAGGCCGAGAAGTGTGAGTTCAGTGTCACCTCTGTATCCTTCCTGGGGTTCATCATTGAGAGCGGGCAAGTGAGGACCTGCCCCGAGAAGGTCATTGCAGTGACTGACTGGCCCATCCCCGATTCCCGCAAGAAACTGCAGCAGTTTCTGGGGTTTGCCAATTTTTACCGGAGGTTCATCCGTGACTACAGCAGGGTGGCAGCCCCTCTCACTCATCTCACCTCCCCTGCCCGCCCTTTTGCCTGGACGCCTGAAGCGGAGGCTGCCTTCTCTAGGCTTAAGGAGCTTTTTTCGTCTGCCCCCATTCTCATCCAACCGGATCCCTCCAGGCAGTTCATTGTGGAGGTTGATGCATCTG
The DNA here is from genome assembly GCF_949987685.1 of Ammodytes marinus. NCBI lineage: Eukaryota > Metazoa > Chordata > Actinopteri > Uranoscopiformes > Ammodytidae > Ammodytes > Ammodytes marinus. The sequence continues at coordinate 29,353,777 of NC_137231.1, forward strand.
ACACTGGGGTGGGGGCGGTCCTGTCCCAGCGCTCGGCCTCGGATGAGAAGATTCACCCCTGCGCTTTTTTCTCTCGCCGGCTGGTTCCTGCTGAGCGGAATTATGATGTGGGTAACAGAGAGCTGCTGGCTGTGAAACTGGCGTTGGAGGAATGGCGGCACTGGCTTGAGGGGTCAGAACAGCCGTTCGTGGTATGGACTGACCACAAGAATTTGTCTTACATCCAGACAGCCAAGCGATTGAATTCCCGCCAAGCCCGGTGGTCCCTGTTTTTTGGGCGTTTCAATTTCTCCCTCACCTACCGGCCCGGTTCCCGTAACGTCAAACCAGACGCCCTCTCCCGCCAGTTTGGCACTGTGGACACACCGGGTCCCCCTGACACCATCCTCTCTCCTTCCTGTCTCAGGGTGGCTGCGGTTACCTGGGAGATAGAGTCCCTCATCCGGGAGGCCCAAATCACTGAACCAGACCCGGGCAACGGCCCTCCTAACCGCCTCTTTGTCCCCAGTTCGGTGCGCTCCCAGGTTCTGGTGTGGGGTCACACATCGCGTTTTGCCTGTCACCCTGGCGTGGGTCGCACCCTGTCACTCCTTAAGAGGTACTTTTGGTGGCCAGCGATGGACGCTGACACCCGGGCTTTCGTGCTGGCCTGCACGGTTTGTGCTCGGGCCAAGTCCTCCCATCAACCCCCTGCCGGCCTGCTTCGCCCGCTTCCTGTTCCTGGTCGGCCCTGGTCTCATATTGGCCTGGATTTCGTCACTGGTCTTCCCCCCTCTAATGGCCATACAGTCATCCTCACAGTTGTGGATAGGTTCTCTAAGGCTGTTCATTTCATTGCCCTCCCAAAGCTCCCCTCTGCCACCGAGACTGCCCAGCTGCTCGTGCAGCATGTGTTCCGCCTCCACGGGATTCCCACGGACCTCGTCTCCGACCGCGGCCCCCAATTCATCTCCCAGGTGTGGAAAGCCTTCTGCCGTGCGCTGGGGGCCTCTGTCAGCCTGTCATCAGGGTACCAGCCGCAGACTAATGGGCAGGCGGAGAGAGCGAATCAGGATCTTGGAACCGCGCTGCGTTGTGTGGCTGCCCGCAACCCCTCTGCCTGGAGCGACCATCTCTCTTGGATCGAGTATGCCCACAACTCCATGTCCTGTGCAGCCACCGGCATGTCCCCGTTTGAATGTTCCCTGGGGTACCAACCGCCCTTGTTTCCGGCTCAGGAGGACGACATCTCCGTTCCCTCAGTACAGCACCATCTCCGCCGCTGCCGCAGGGTGTGGAAGGGCGCGCGCACCGCTCTGCTGCGCTCCGCTGAGCAGAACCGGCGCACGGCTGATCGCCACCGGGCTCCCGCTCCTGCCTATCGGGTGGGTCAGCAGGTGTGGTTGTCCTCCAAGGACCTTCCCTTACAGACTGGCTCTAAGAAGTTAACCCCTCGTTTTGTGGGGCCCTTCCCTATTGTCTCCGTCATCAACCCCTCTGCGGTCACACTCAAGCTGCCCCCAGCCATGCACGTCCACCCAACCTTCCATGTCTCTCGTCTAAAGCCAGTCTCCACCAGCCCTCTCTCCCCCCCGGCCGTTGCCCCCCCTCCTCCCCGGGTGATTGACAACCACCCAGCATACACCGTCCGGCGGTTGCTGGACATTCGGCGTCGGGGCAGAGGGCATCAGTACCTCGTGAATTGGGAGGGTTACGGTCCGGAGGAAAGGAGCTGGGTTTCGCGGGGTCTCATTCTCGACCCCTCCCTCATCCGGGATTTCCATCTGGCTCATCCAGAGAAGCTTAGGCCGCCTGGAGGCGTCCATTGAGGGGAGGGTACTGTTGTGGTCACAGCAGCCCGCTGTGTTTTCCTCGTCTGTATCTGCCACTCCCCCTGTCTGTCTCACTTCACACCTGGTCCTCATCTGCAATCACGCTCACCTGGTCTTCACCTCCAATCAACTCCCCTTCATAACCCGTGGATTCCTTGCTGTTGGCGCCGGATCGTCCTATGCGCTACCGTGGTAACTATAACGTACCTGGCTCCAGTTTTCTGTTCCCTCGCTCTCGCTTACTCGTCTCTGGTTTCTTGTTGCCTGTAGCTGTTGACCACAACCTAACTTTTTGTTTTCCTCTGCCTGCAGTATCCGGACCACTCTCTCCAGCTTCCCGGCTTTGGTCTCCCCCTGGCTCCCTCACCCACTACCTGCTTCCCCTCACCATATATATAATAAACCTTTTTTTATATAAATCCTACTTCGTCTCTGTCTGCTCTTGGGTCCAGCATCGTACCATAACAGATTATACACTAATGTTTATTATTATTATTATTCTTTCGGACAATTCCACACAATACACAATTATCTCTTTCACATACATCTTAATTTGTGTTGACCGAAGGGTGACGGAAGAAGCCTAAGGCTTATCGAGTCCCGCCCCTAATGTTAATATTACTATGAATATAATATTTCATTTCTACCAAGTCTGTTTTGAAAAATTCCAATAAATTCAACACACTGCACCTTTAAGTTTAAGCTCACACGTACGTGTCACTCAAACAGCCATGAAGATCGTAGGGTAAAGCTTGCTTCCATTCTATAAGGAAATAGTGATAACTCAACAGCATTAAGGCTCTGACATTGCCAAAAGAGCCATTAAAACCTCTTATTGCCCTTCCACAATCAACCCAGATCTACTTAGCACCAACAATTATGCTCACAGGTCAACAAATCACGCTAAGCATTGCATTAAACTATGAAATGATGTTTTGGAAAGTCTGTTGCTTCTCTTTATTCATCTTAATTCATGAAAGCAATGTTCTCAAACATCAAATAAGACATCTACACCAATGTTGAAAGTAAAACTGTATCGTCTACCGGGGACATATTACAACCATAATGGCACCATAATGTCCTTCTTTAACCACATCCTTGTAGAGATGCATAAGATATATCCGACAATGAGAACACAGATGGACTAATCTGTTTTTTTCTTAAACAGACACTCAGATTTTTTATTTAGCATAGTTATTAAATTATTGTTGCCTATTGTTGTCTGTGTATGCATGTATGCTAATTTGCACTGTGGGTGGTGAGCACCACCCTAATTTCGTTGTACTGTTTGCACAATGACAATAAAGACTGAATCTGAATCTGAATCTGAATGTAATATATTCAGTCATGTATATTCAACACTGACATTGTTTTCTAAGAACAAATCGCCGGCGTAAATGTACATGGGGACACTGTTACCATTTGTTTCTGACTCTTTCCCATGCGACTTCCAATCCTTCTACATATTATCACCCCGCCGGATTCTCGACAGCTTTGCAGGTGGTGATCAGAAAAGCTCTGTATCCATTTGTTTGTCGAGACATTGGAACTAAATTGCTTTTGTGATCGCTCCCTGCCACACTCAGATTTCCTACAATAAGGAGCCAGTCATGCCTGGAGGTAAATAAAGGGGTTGCACTGTTAACGGCTAACCACTAGCACGGTAATGCACAAAACAAGCTGCATGTACAGCTCCATCCAATACCTAATGATGTGCCCAATGCAGTTTGTCACACGCGTGAAGGCCTGAGTAAACAGTAGCCTGCTAAGCTGCTATTAGGGGCCTGGTACCTTTCACTACACACACTGATGGGTGTAGGCATCTTTATATATTTTTTCTGACAACATATTGGTGTCCAACGTTTTTACAGAACAATTTACAACATATGAAGAAATCCTTCAGTGCATACCTTCATACTAGTACTAAGAAGTATTATGGAAAGCTAAGTTGGTTCAGATTCTTTAGAAAAAAAAGGATGGATATAAAGGCATTTTAATATGGTTGTGCAGGATAAATATACAGACTCAAACCAGACCAGGTTTAGTAAAATAAACAACTAAATGCACATTTTGCACCTGTTTGTTCATGCTTGTATGAAAAATAATTTTCTTATGAGCAAAATAGCCCAAAAAAGAAAAGATGGAACAATTTGACCAGTGCTTGAAACAACACAAAAAAGCGTTCTGCTGTGCACCTGTTTGCAGACAGAGCTACCTCTCACCGAGCTCCAAAACTAAATTTGTTCCAGAACTCTGTGTTCGATTGGCCGGTGGGTTCAGAACCTCGCTTGGCCCTAAACCTCTGCTGTGGCCTCTTCACTAAAACACTCTGCTGGACTAAACACATATGCTGCTTTCCAACTGAGCTCATTTCCAACTCCCATGGTCCCCGGTCAACAGTACAAAAACATACACACACAGACAGACACACAGACACACAAATAAGTACACACACGCAGACACACGCACACACACAAACACACCTCCCATTCTGTTTACACACACTACACTCTCAACTTCTTTGGTTTACATGTGATTTTGATACCAATTGAGACTTGTCTCCACTTTATTGATAAACACACACCCACACACGCGCACACACACACACACACACACACACACACACACACACCCAATCTGTTTACACACACTGACTTGAATCGTTCCTTCTTTAGTTTTTCGATGTGATTTTGAAACTGCGACTGTGTCTCCCCTCTGACGTTTGATATACATTTTCACAGAGCAAGAGTCCCGAGGTGTGCTGGATATACATAAGCAGTCTGCTGGTGAAAAAAATTAAATGTTTCTGCATTCGAGGGTGGAGTCAGCGATAGAGAATTCTTGTTGTCAAAATCACTATTTGTCTAAATCAGTGACTAACTTCTCACCATCCGCTTAGTGTCCATGTGTGTGCTGCACTGAAGAAAACAATCTATTGTTACTGTAATACACATCCTAGGCTCTGTAAACAGGCATGTGGCTAAAGTGGGCCCCCTTTTGTTTACACATCCTTTGTTTACATACCAGTTTACAGAGCTTAGGCTGTAAATCAACACTTGCCCTGCGTTCCAAATCACATACTTTTTCTTTTTACCACACTACATACTAAAGTACAGAAGAGTTTTAGGGCCACAGAAGATAAAAATAAATCAGATAAGGAAGATTTTTTCATTATGTCGAGAGATATCAAGAATGAATTTGAATACTGCAAAATGCTATTGGAGTTAGTGAGGTATCTGGGTATTACTGGCATACTGCAATTGACATGCATGTATTTGGACATCCTATTGATTTGTTTTCAGCGCACACACACAGTACAGACTGGCAGCAGATTATGTCGATTTTTCCACTGATTTTGACAAAAATTGATTTTGACAACAAGCGTTCTCCAGAATAACTGACTCCGCCATTATTAAATGACCTCTTACTTATGGAGCAGGGTAAAAACTACACGACCATCCCAAAAGTAGTTTGATACTGCTTGCTGCCAGTTCTTGACTTCAAGATTGACGCCATTATGTTGTGTTGAGTGCGATTTGTTGCCGTTTTAGAGGCCCATGTTCCTTCTGGCAACACAATCAAGAGATAATCCTTGCCAAAGTACTTCACTATCCAAGTTGATGCACCAAATGAAAACATGGATTTATTTGAGTTGCCAGCCGCCCAGCCACCTGTCACACTTGGCACTGTTGCATTATGGGTGTAACTGTAACATGGGGAGATTCAAAACCTAGAAAGGCAGTACATACATTGAGAATCTATCGCTAGTCTGTTTGGGATTTAAATGTGCATATGTATTCAATTTGCTCGACTATAGAATTGACATTCAAGCTTGTCCTAGACTAAACATTGCTTTGCTAATGCCACTAAATACCTCTCACACTCAATACTATGCAATCTGGTGGCAGGATGGGCCAAGAGGAATTCCGTAAGCTGGTTGGATTCTGGGCACCGGAGAGAAGGGTGTTACTTGTAAAGCTTGTAGTGGCTGGTATAACATCTACAGTGCCCACCATCTCTATACCAGTGTGACCTTGAGCTTATTGGGACATGATATTGGATGTGATACGGGAGAAGAATACAAAATAAGATAGATTTGGTGATCTACGTAAGTAACATTTTCCTTATCAAAGAGCAAAGCACCTACCTATACTGCAGGATAGTGTGAGATAGGTGCAGTCAGAAAGGTGATAGACTGGGGTGTACTTCTCAAAAATTTCACATAGCTTGCTATAAAAAAAACTCATAGTCAGGTTTTACAACAAAAAAAAATGCAGTACAGACAATATCAAATAAATGTAAAGCTGAAAAAGTTAATGCGAGGGGAACATTTTAAAACTCTTGTGCTTTTTCTTGGTGCTTTTGCCTTGTTAGCGTTAGGATACTCGAGGTAAAAATGTCCGTGCTCGGCTTATCCATATGCCTTATCTCGCACCTGCAGGCCTCCGCTCGCTTTAAAGGATTATAGATATTCTATATGTCAGCACACAGCATAAACAGTATATTGTGAGGCGGTTAATGCAGTTGGCCTACGATGTTTGAGTAAGGTACAGATAATCCTGCCTGAAATAGTCCTCCTGGCATCAACATACCCCATAAGCACATCCGGTCAATTTATTCTTTTCTCTATTTGCTCTTGAGCATATCTCCCTCCTTCATTGACGGACTCCCGGCTGGCAGCTCAACAAATAGACAGTTAGAGTGGCATATTGATGGCAACTAAGCTTGAAGGCTTATTTTGAATAAAATGTTAATGAATTTGACATCGATCGTTCTTAATAACTGATTTCATGTACCTAAGAGTCCAGAAGTGTTGATTCCGTCCAGTTTTTCTGTTTAATTGTGAAGATCTTGTGAAAAATGTGAGGAGTTTAAAGCATCACTGCGTAATTTTTTCATATGAATGAATGTCAGTTACATTCAAGCCATCGCCAAACGAGTTGACACAAAGTTGATTAAAGCCTACCAGCTCCACAAAACTCTCTCTGTATTTCTCAGCATGGCACCATTTTCAAACTGGTGTCACCCTCTGACACTGGCTCAGGAGCTCAGAATAATCCCAAGAAGCGTCCAAGAAATGTTTCAGTTGTTGATTCTACTGCTAAGAAAAAAACCTGGACGTACAGCAGAAGGAATAAAATCCATGCGCGATGACCGAAGGCTTACGTCCTGTAGATGTATCGACAGTGTTGTTAAAATTTTTTCAAAATATACTCATGAGGGGCGACAGAAGTTACGCACTATAGCTTTAAAGGCCACCCTTTTGTTAAAAACAGAGGAGGAGAAAAATAGTGTGATGAGAGAGCTGACATTTTAATATTGATCAAAACCGCTCTGCAGCACGACCCACAAAGGAGACCATTTCAAAGTCACACGAGTCGACCACTAACGCTCTCTGCACTTTCACTGAACAATGCTGTTATTGTACAAAGACAGGCTTTTCAGGCAACTTTTGTGGATTTAAAAAAAAAACATGTGCGTCACTGTCAATCATGTTGGTCTCCAAAGTTCTCAAACCTTTTTATCTGAGCTTGTCTATGATGATGAAGACAAAAAAAAACAGGAACACAGCAAAAGCGAACCAGCTCATTAAAACCCTTCTTTGCTTTAAACTGATCTCTGATGTGACAACAAAGCAGGAATCTGTTTTCTTCTCACCAGTTTAAATGAATACAATAGACGCAATTGGATACAACTATCATACAATTAATGTATGATCTATCCTTATGGGCGAGATGTTTAATGGAAGAATACTTTACTATCGTCATTGTTCTTTCTGATAACTGTAACACTCTCAAACACAACTCTTGAACTCTTGCTTTTACCTCACACACACACACACACACACACACACACACGCACGCACACAGGGGAGATAATGCTTTTAAAAAAGCACAATGTTGGAGCCAGCCGAAACTACATCCTAGGAATAAATGCTTATCTGGCTGGAATGATTTTTTTTTTCATTCCATGAAATGTGCACTTTTAAAGGAACAATGAAACCATGATGTTATTGGAATGATTATGCTAAGACAGTATCCAGCAGATGATTGATGATTTTCTTTTTCATTTGAGCTTTGTTTTTGAGGTAACCAAGAGTTCAGACGTACTGGCAGTAACAGTTTGATGGTATAGACCTCAAACATTTTCATCTTCGGTTTTGATGATTGGTAGAATAGAAAAGATCCATGGCCTCACCAAAGTATCGATGGTAACACTTTACAATAAGGGTACATTAATTAACTGTTAGTTAATGCTTAATAAAGGCCTAATTAGCATTTAGTTAGCATTACCTAACCGTTAATAAATGCTTATTAAATGCTTAATAAACGTAAACTAAGCATTAACTAACTGTTTTGCTTAGTTTATGCTTCACTGAGCATTAGTTAACAAAACATTAACTGCTTACTTAATGTAGGAGCTACGCATTCACTAAACATAAATACCATTAACTTAGCATTAACTAACAGTTAATTAATGTACCCTTATTGTAAAGTGTTACCGTATTTATAATTCATTCTCTAGACAACACAAAAGCTATTTACCAAATTTCACTACATTGACTTTTGTTGTTGTCAAGATATTTCAGTCTGCATCAAACACTTAAAGTGGCAGGGGGCGCCCTTAGCTCAGTTGGTAGGGCATCCCCCCCCCCCCCGGGCCAGGCCCAGCAGCAGACCCGGGTTCGATTCCCGCCCCCGCGGTCGTTCTCTGCATGTCACTCCCCTCTCTGCCCCATTTCACCTCTGTCTCTTCAAACTATCAATAAAGCATAAAAAATTACAAAAACATAAAAAAATTAAAAAAACACTTAAAGCGGCAGACAAATTAGATTTGTTTTTGTGTGTGTTGTCACCTCTATTTAAAAGCTTATAAAATCAGAGAGTACATAGTGGAAATGGGGAGAGACATGCAGTAAAGGTCCACGGGTCAAATTCAAAACCGGCAACCACTGCGACAATTGGACTAAGCTTATATGGTATACGTGCTCTACCCACTACGCCACCGGAGCGCCCCCAAGAAACAGACAAATGAATGGTCAGACATCAAGACATGCAGCTAGAAACAATCATTAGTTGAAGATATGCAAAAGTTAATATACTTTTATAATTGTGCTTCATAACATTTGGAAGTTTTTTTTTAGCCTGAGGGCATTATTGATGAACTGGTCTCAACCCTATTCAAAGTTTTGGCCTTGTCTCTGTCTGCATAGTACACTCAATATCAATCTGAATTTGGTTATGTCTTTGATTCTGCTAAGGGGGATGTGTGAACTATTACAAAGTCTCCCTTCGGTGGATAGGGGTTTTCTCAGTTTAGTTTAGAGATGAGTTATTAATATGCCAGTGAAGTGGATTATGCTACTAACACATTCCTTCATAACACCTAAAAGTTCTCATCTGATTTACGTCCGTGCATACTTGACCTTTTAAGTAGTTTGACAAACCAATCCCCACTCAAGGTCTTTTCACTGGCATTTTTCTGAAGCTTTTTAACTGTATCATAGTTCTGCTTTATCTTTGGCTATTCAGTGTTCTCTCCTGGTTTGCTAAGATCCACTAGCACTGAGGAGGTGCCAAAGGTTTGTGATCAAAGTCAGATACATTTATCCTTGAAATCCCTCAGTGACAGTGATACCTCGGCGCTGTGCTTTTGTTCTTGTTCAATGATGAATAATGTATCCGGGCAAAGCTCCAAAATGAATAAAATTAACTCAACTTAACTTTAACAGACAAGGTACATCACCCTGTCACTCCCTTTACCCATCAAAAAATTGATGCAAGGCACCGTCCGGGAGCCATTGGGAGCAATTTGGTCGTTTAGTGTCTTGCTCAAAAGATGCTGCAAGGAACTTTCAGTTTGTTTTAATTCTTGTAACCCCCTTTGGACAAAAGTGGTACAGTTTTTACTACGCCAGTTGTAGTTCCTGGTTGAGCGTACCCATGACAAAGGCATTACGAAAAACTTTATAAAAATAGCATTATTTGCACTGATGGTCTCGTTTGCTGCTGCATATAATTTATGCTCATCGGAGAACAATTTTGACTGTTTCAGAAATATTCGAAAGTTCCTCGTAGCATCTCTAAGGACACTTTGATATCTAGACAAGAGAAGGCAGAAATCCAACCGGTAACTCTGTGATTAATGCAGGACTACCTCTATCTGCTAAGCCACAGCTGCCTGCTGGGCCTTTGTGTAGACAGAGCTTTGTGTTTAAAGGTTCTGGAACACCAGTGGACTAATTGATCAATCACTAAAATCGATCCAAACCAGATAGATGAGGTCATATTGTGCTACAAGGCCGTAACAGTCTGACTTACTCAACTGTATGTTAAGGAAGATACAAGGAGACAGTCTGCATACCCACTATGTCTTTATCAATGAACAAAGATGAGTTCAAATCTGCCGAAAGGTCAACATCAGGTGAACGAAGGTACGGACCAAAGCGTGCACGTGGATTGGTTATCTGAACAAACTGCATGTAGACAATTCACACAGACGGCACCCTCATCCAAACTACAGTACATGTGTGTGTGTGTGCGTGCGTGCGTGCGTGCGTGCGTGCGTGCGTTAGTGTCTGGGTATTTGGACATGCACTGAAAGTGTTCATTCCCATTGGGGAGGAGAGTAAACACTTTTCTTATGCAAAAGCTCAACAATAATAAACAGGAATTTGCTGATATATTTCAGAAGTGCACGTGAGCATAGTACTGTTTCTATAACACCTTTGAACATATCTAGTTTTCTTTCATATCTGTGTTTAAATGATCATTCTCAAACCATAAACATAAGGGGTGAAAAAAAAAACTCTCCAGCTGAAAAGTATGTCTCTTGGAGTGTAGTCTTTAAGATTAAACGCCTTGTCTGTGATTATTTGGCAACCATCCCATAATCAGTCAAAAAAAACAAAAAAAATATTACGCAACAACTGGCTTTAAAAAAACACACACATTAAGCTAGAAAAACTCTCTCTCTCAAAAAAAATCTCTCTATGTCGTCTCAAGTGGTTTAAAGGGGTATTTTGTGACAGCCCCTATTTCTCTGCCAAACCCGTGTGTCAACCAGTATCAGAGGAGACAATGACAGGTGTCTAGCGGAGGCTCTCTAAAACACAAGCCTTTTAAAAAGAGAAGGGATCAAGAGTCCTGTGTTCCATCAGTTTTAATATCCCCAACATCGGGCCAAGCAGACAGCGCGCGTCTGCCAAGAAAAACATATGGGATTCAGCTGAAGGGCTCCAGTTTTTTGAAAAACAGTCTCTTTCAGTCTAAACTTCTTAAGGAGGTCGGTATGAACGTGCTTTAGTTTTTTTTTTAAAGAGTTGAGGTATATACTGCTGCTGCAATGTTTGAAAAAAGGCTCTCTGAATTGAGCCAGGAGGACACTGCCACCTTTCACCCTCGGTGTTGTTCAAAGGTGTGTTTGCTTTCAAAAAATGTGAGCAAACCTTCGTCATCATTACCTGCCATTTTCATCCCCGAGCCTTTAAAGGAACTTTTTAAGGGGGTAAAAAATACACAAGTAAGTGCAGGGGTGGGCGTGTGTGTGTGTGTGTGTGTGTGTGTGTGTGTGTGTGTGTGTGGGGGGGGGGGGGGGTCTATGTGTGTGTGTGTCCGTGTGTGTGTGTGTGTGTCCGTGTGTGTGTATGCGTGTGTGTGTGTGTGTGTGCGTGTGTATGCGTGTGTGTGTGTGTGTGTGTGTGTGTGTGTGTGTGTGTGTGTGTGTGTGTGTGTGTGTGTGTGTGTGTGTGTATTTGGGCATGCACTGAAATTCTTCATTCCCATTGGGGAGGAGAGAAAACTATTTTTGCGAATGCTCAGTAATAACAAACAGGAATTTGCTGAAATATGTCAGAAGTGCACGTGAGCATAGTACTGTTTATATAACACCTTCGTACATATCTAGTTTTCTTTCGTATCTGTGTTTTAAAGAATAATTAATAAAAAAGTCAAAAAGTTCAAAATCAAAATGAAGGGAAAGAAAGCGTGAGAGAGGGGGAGATATACAGAGTGGAAACAGGCAGAAACAATACGAGAATTTAGTTCATTTTAGTTTTAAGTTTTTTGTGCCACTTCCACCAAAGAGAGCAAACATTTACAGACAGCTTTTGAGGAGGCGGTTATGGAGTCCACGCTTGACTTTAAATAAGTGTGAATGGCTCTCAATGTCTGTCCGTAACGACAACAGAAAATGTGGGCTCCTCTTAAGTTTATACAGGTTGTGATTAAAAATGTTTAAACATATAAATATCAATAATTTAAAAAAAGCTCCAGTGCGCAGTATAAACACACTCAAGTGAACCATGGGCAAAGGGAGAAAAAAAAAAAAAAAAAAAGTTGGAAGAAATAACTTGGCTTTGCATTAGTCTCTCTCTCTCTCTCTCTCTTTCTCTCTCTCGCTCTCTGTACCTCAAACCATATACCCAAACAGCTCTGGGGTCAAGCCTTCTGCAACAACCCTTGGCTAAGTCAACAAGGAACATTAAGAAGTATTAGTGAATAAAACTCTTGTGCCCCCGACTACAGTTCACTGCAAAGAGAAGAAGGACCTGGCTCACTTTCTTTTTTTTTCTAATCAAATAGGATATTTTCTTTGCTTTTTTTTCTCTCCCTCCCTTTCCACGCTATAGCAGATATGTCGCCGTCGGGAGCTGTGCACTTCCAGAAAGCCCTTTTGTATGTCTCTTAGGCCGAGAGTTATGGGCCACTGAATATAAGCAAAACACATTAGCGTATCTTATAGTTCCTTTACTGAATCTCAGCATTGTAAGTAATTCCTCTGAGGTGAACGTGTTGCCTAAAAGTTTAGCTGAGAAAGCGTAAAACGGCTCAATCTTGACAGCGATACGTTTTCAAATGTGGCATGCTCTTTTCTCTGAAAAGGATAGTCCAAACTGCTGCGCTAGTACCCATTAAGCCCTTGCCAGTGTGTGTGTGTGTTTGTGTGTGTGTGTGTGTGTGTGTGTGTGTGTGTGTGTGTGTGTGTGTGTGTGTGTGTGTGTGTGTGCATGTGTGTTAAAACTGCAGGAGTCACTACATACGCCAAACAGACACAGCAGAATGCCTGCCTCACCCATTTGGCTGGCAGAAACCCTGGATTATGCAACATGACACACACTTAAGAGGTGGCCAAGTTTTTTTTTTTTTTTTTTTTTTTTTACAAGAAGGGCTGCTGGCGAAGTAAAGGTTAATATCAACAGTCCCACACATGCTCTCAGGTCAGCTGTGTCGCCGCGGCCTGTATATCTGTCAGTCTAATCGCTCCGTCTGCCAAAGGCCTGATGCAACCAAAAAAAAAAAAAAAAGAATGTCTCCTTCATGCAACACAGGGTAAGAGGAGGGTTTTTATTTTTTATTTTTAATCCAGCTGTCCTACTTCATGGAAACAAATGAGACAGAGGCTGAAACTGTATTTCATGCTTGCTTAAAGGCAATTCCCAGGCCGTTTACAAGTTTGTTTGTCATGCTGAAAAAAAAAAAAAAAAAAGATGGTACCTCCATGGCACGTAGTAATATTTAATACTACCAGAATAAGTTAATTTTTTATTTTAAAAGCCTTTTCTCACATGTGAGACGGATTTTAATGTTCCGTAACTTCGGAATTAGAAAGAGCTGAGTGCAGTTCTAAAGTCACACATGGATATAATCCATCTAATTAGATTTCTATTTGAAGGCTAAAACAATCTGTCAACAGGGCAATGACACCACGGAGGAATGTCACTTATTCATTAGGCTTTTACTTTTTGAATATCTACTTCAACACCAGTCAGATTATAACTGAATAAACATTTGCATGTGTGCTGAAAGTACGCCTACACATGCATGCCTATATGTGACAGTATATAGCCAATCACACTTAATGTCTACTACTGAATAGCGCTTGTAAAAAAAAAAGTTGAAAAAAAAACAATACAGCCTTTCATTTAACTGTTTTCCAAGGTGTTTTGTGAGACATCTTGCAGTGTGTTTCAAATGGTTTGCTGTAGTATTGTGTATGACATCAGAGAAGAAAGTATTGTGTCAAAGTAAAAGGATTTAGGACAGGATTTAGTTTTGTAGCTTTTCACCTACAAAAGAAGCAATCCCCACATACCTTTGCCAATAAAATCTCATTCAGAAAGAGCAGCAAACTCAAACCATTCTTTCAACTAATTAAACCGCTGGCACCACACTCACACAGTGCTGCACACTCCACTGGGTATTGATTAGCATTTTAGCAGATAACAAGATGGAATGTGTGACTGTCTTGAGCTAATTCGGTCAATTAAATGCAAATCAAGCGACCTCAACACATCGATACGAATATCCCCACCATTGATTTGTTTTCAATTAGGCTAAACTGAAATGACCCGGGACAAGGTTGATAGATGATGCCATGGTTTAACAAAACTTCTACCAACATCTTGTTTATCAGACTTACTTCTGCTTCACTCAGTTAGTTAATAGTGTTTTGAGTATACACATTGCCTAATTCATTTAAGAAGAAAACATATTATGTTATTATGGCTTTGAACTAAATAATAACATGAGCATGCTAACAATGACACTGCTAAAAAGTAAGAAGATCACCAAAGTTCTTGTAATTATTTCTGCATAAAATATATATATACTGATCATCACTGATTTGTAACATAACCTACAATGGCATGGTACAAGATGGGATGTTGAGGTATAGATGCCAAAGTTCTACCAATTTAGCAAAGCTATTTCATCTCACTTATCGCCAAACATGTTTATGGAGTGTAACCAACTGCTTGAATAACGTAACGCGTATTATCCCAGGCAGGCACAGAATTGCTTTGAGCAAAATATTAGCATAAACGTGCTAACAGAACAATGCTAACACACTCATCTTGTACTACTATTTTCCATCTTCACTATAGTGTAGCTTGTCAAAGTTTGCTAATTAGCACCAGGCACAAATAATAAAGCAGGTGCTCATGAGAATGCCATTAGCTTTGGAAGTATGTGACCTGATGATGGTGCTAGATCAAAAGAATCAAACCACCACCAAAGTTCTTGTTATTCTTCCTGGGAGAGGGGGGCATGGATGTGTGCAACACACGTCTTCACAATCCATCCAGTAGCTGTTGGATGTTTCACTGAAAAAATCCCAAATGTCAACCTCATGGTGGCCCAGGGGAGAAGTCAGGGGGTTCACCAATGTCATCAGAATTAATCCATTGGAAACCAAGCATGTCTGCACACAAATGTTCATGGAAATCCATCTGGTAGTTATTGAGATATTTCTACGTCTAGAGGGGCCTGGTGTGGGAAGTGTGTTCTCTTAAACTGAATGCTATATTAAGAATTCATCCAGAATAATAAATCAGAACCAGCTCTGCATTAATGCTCGCCCCCCGAAGGAGGAGTAGGCAGTACATCAAAAAAGATTTAATGTTTTTAATGTCAGAATTTACCGCTCACGTAATTTTTTTAAAAACGTTCTGGGAGTTACTCATGGTCTCAAATCAGCTGTAGAAACAGGTCATGAATGTATCCTTCCCCCGCTCATCTTCCATCCTACGGTACAGATGACAAAAAAAAATGACTCACTTGAGATTATGTCCTGAGTCCTTAAGTTATGGTTCAAAAATACATTCATGACATGAGAAGCAGTCACTCTTTTTCCCCTTTAAGGGTAAGAGGCTCCACAATAAAGCATCTGCAGTATGTGAACCATCAACTTCTGTGACAAGGGGAACCCTGTACGCACATGGGGAGACGCCAGACAGGAACTTGGGAGGAGACATGTCGGGGGAGGATGGGAACGATACGTGATGAATATACATCCAATTCTGGCTTCCCAAGGTCGCTCGCATTCCTTCCTTGTTTATTCCTTTTTTTTAAAAGCGATAGCGCGTAACTTCTGTCGCCTCCCAATGAGGAATTCAAGCTATTACAACGGCTCCTCTACATGAGGTAATCCTTTGGTGATTGCGCATGGATTTGTATACCTTCTGGTGTACATCCGGGTTATTTATTAGCAGTAGAGTCAACAACTGAAACATTTCTTGGGCGCTTCTCCTGCGACAGTGTCGGGGGGGGGGGGGGAGCAGCAACAGTTTGTAAACAGTGCCACACTGAGAAGCACAGATAGAGTTGTGTGGAGCTGATACACTCGATCAACTTTCTGCCAACTCATTTGGAAATGGCTTGAATGTAACCGATGTTCATTTATATGGAAAAGTTATGCACTGTAGCTTTAAAAGAGCCATAGTATGCTGTATGTTTCATCCATGTGAAAAAGAACCAAGGCTCCTCTAGTCTCGAGTGAGAGTCCCTCCTTCTGTATGTGTAAAACTTAACTATAAACCTCCATACAGACCAGGTGTGTCTCCAGAATCAAACACTGTCATTATATCCTATGAAATGGAGCCCATATGTCCACAAAAAAGAGTGGAGATCTTTGAAAGATTTCAGACCAGCTGTTGATCTTTGAATATATAAGATAGAGAAGATGGGTCCAGGTTTGTACGGTTTTAGCATCTTTAACAGTCTAATCAATCTTCATAAAGCGCCCCTACGCATTAACCCTTTACATACCAGGCAGAGGCAAAGAGAGTCTCTAAAGAACCACCACACACACACACACACACACACACACACACACACACACACACACACACACACACACACACACACACACACACACACACACACACACACACACACACACACACACACACACACACACACACACACGCACACACACACAAGGCTGCAGTGCTTAAGCCAGTTTGTGCTGATGGTGCAAAATCACTAAGATCAAGACTTTCATTTCAGCCGAGACCTTATCACTAGCATTAGCATAGCTCTCTCCTCACTAGAGATGCTTCAAAAGGAGGCCATGAAGAAGAACACATATCCATATTCATCTGAATTTATTAAAGTTAGATTTTAATTGGTATTCTATCTGAAGCTTGCAGTGCTTTTTCTCAAAAGCCTAGATGAGCTTGACAATGTCCAACCTTTAAACGCCCACTCTTCAGCCCGCCAGACAGCAGAGGTTTTCTAGAAGGAAGGACATAAGGTCATCCTTATAAAAATATACTATATACTGCATACGTATACGCCTGAAACTAATTCCATCAATTGAGTCTTCTATCATCTCCAGAAGAACAAGTTGTATCCATCCATCAGTCCAACACTCAAATATATTAAGTTCATAATCATGTATAAAAAATTAAACAGCATTCATCCGAAACAAAATAACTGCACTCTACAAATTCTAAGAGAGGTGCTTTGGACCATGAACTCACTCGACTATCCACTAAATTAATAAAAAAGTCACAAAAACGGTAGACAAGTGACAATCACTTGTAGTTAATTTACTTTTAAAAAATTAATCATTTGTCACTCGCACCCACATTGTGCAGGTTCAAGAATAGTCCAGGGTGTTAAAAGCTTAATGGGTCCCTCAATGTCAATTTGTGAAATAAATAAAAACATTAGTAGAACCAATTTTAACTGAGTAATATGCTCATAATCACCGCAGCGTGCTTTTAACAGATTTTTTTTGTAAAAGCTGTGACTCTGGTAATGAGCCAGAAAATTATCCAGGTTTTTTGCAGCAAAAATTCTCTTGATAAATCACTGGAGTGAACATGAAGAATAAATGGGCTAATGGGCTGACTAAGTGCCGTGCACCAAATTTGAATTCCACTCAGCTGTAACCCTGACAGATGTGTTTCTACGCCACATTAAAAGGTGCTACAAGGAACTTTGAAACATTTCTGAAACAGTCTCATTTTTCCTGCCTGCCTGCCTGTCTGTCTGTCTGTCTGTCTGTCTGTCTGTCTGTCTGTCTGTCTGTCTGTCTGTCTGTCTGTCTGTCTGTCTGTCTGTCTGTCTGTCTGTCTGTCTGTCTGTCTGTCTGTCTGTCTGTCTGTCTGCCTGCCTGCCTGCCATGGCTGGACTGACCATCTGGCATACTGGGCAGATGCCCGCTGGGCCGGCATGACCTTTGGGCCGACGAGGTTCAATTAATAAAAATATATTTTTTTTTATCTGGGCCCGGCCCGGCCCATGTCACACAGCCGTGGGCCGAGGTCCCTTCCCTCTGGGCCGCGCAGACTGTCAACTTAACCTGAAAGGCCAATGAAATATTGGCCCATTCATCATGATTGGTTCTGGACCGGGCCTGGCCCAATCACACTCACAGCGGACGGCCGAGGTCCCGCCCCTTGGGCCTCGGCTGTCAATCCCTCAATCAAGTCACGTCACTAACATAGATAGTTATTCACACGGCATCCACTAATCTTGGTTTGTGCGCGTCGCCGTCTTGTGAGATTTTTACTCCGCCTCACTCCTCTTCCCGAAAAGGGGAATCAACGTCACGTCGGGGGGAGGGAGATAGCTGACGTATACCTCCGAGGCAAAGTGAGGGACAACGGGCCGAGAGCTGTCACTCAAGAGATCGTGCCAATACATTTTAACCTCCAAACGAATAAAAACTAGCGTGGGCCAAAAAAATTCACCCCCCTCAGTGTTGTCATGGAGATATGACCTAAACATACAGACTAAAATGGTTTTGTGGCCCAGGCTGTAAATAGGTTTAATAAGACTTTGAAAACGGCCTATCTAACAAGTGAGTCAAAGAAAAACTGCTCGTCTTGGCGCCACCCCCAGTGGCACTTTCTGGTTACTACAGTTGTAGGTCACTTCCTTATTGGATGCCGGTAAAAATCGCTGAGGTTGGGGCTTGGTCACTAACAGACAGAAAAACGACTCAAGAAAAACGGAGAAGAAACGGAAAGGAGACAGTTGCTGGACTAGTGGTAAGAAGTTGAAAATAAAGTTATGTTGAGAACAATTATTTGCTTTAAAAATTTCAACACAGCATGTGTAGTTTTCCAACAGCTAGCTGCTTGCATTAAAATCATGGATAGAGCCATCTTAGAGCCAGGTCAAAGTGGCTATTTTAGCTAATAACTAAACATTTGCTAGCTCTCTTGTGGTTTCTTAGAGGAGTTAAATAGCTCTGTTGTTGGTGTATTGAAAGAGTATCATTACTTTGCTAGCTGATCAACATTAAAGTGAGAAAGCTGTCAGTTTTTGCTTCTTGCTGTAGGCTACTTATTCAGTATAGTGGATTTAATAATGTTTACTTAAATATACTTTTCTGTTCTGATTAAAGTAAATGCAGAAAAGTATATTCACTCAAATATGCAACATAAAGTTGTCACACTTTCTCCTTTCACAACACTTTGAGTGTTTGAGGCATTAGACTTTATCTTTTTTGTAGAAACATTCAGAAAATTAGACCACCACAGAATTGTACTTACTTTTTACTAGCTGTTGAGTATCTTTTACTAGACCTGCTTTCTAGACCATCATGTACTTTAGAATAATACAAATTCGATCATTACTTTTGTACACTTTTTTTCACATTGGTTTACTTAGTAAAACAACAATTTGTGCATTTTGCCTATATAACTATATTGTAATGCATCTTTCAACCATACATCCTTAGTTAAACCTCAATCAATTGTGTGTATCTCCTCATTTATGAAACAGGTTGAGCCACCATCCACAGAGGAGGAGTCTGACGAGAGAGAGAGCAAGGAGCAGGAGGTTGATTACTTTGTCCGTCCTGAGCCTACCATGTTAGAGGCATTTTTTGAGCACCACCCACAACAGAATACTATAGCTACTATAATACTTTGTAAATATTATTGCATTATATGTCTGTACACTTGTTCAAAATAAACCAACATTTTAATTTAATTCAATGGAACAGTCATCTCTAAGGGACCGTGATAAATGTGTCCTGGTGGGCGGTCGATCAATTGTGGTGGGCCGGTCTGGGTCCAAAATGCCAGGGTCGATTTTTTTGTCCCAGTCCAGCCCTCCTGCCTGTCTGCCTGCCTGCCTGCCTGCATGCCTGCCTGTCTGCCTGCCTGCATGCCTGCCTGTCTGTCTGTCTGCCTGACTGCCTGCCTACTCTAGTAAAGACTTCCAGACAGCAGCCTGGCTATAATTAAGAATCAGTAAAACACACACCTAGCGCGGGGCTAGGGCTACCATTTCAGATCAAAGACCACTGGCCCTCAACGACAGGCTGTTTCCTCAGCAACTAACCAACCACTGCTTTGGTGAGCGTTTGATCTCCAGCTACGCACTGCTGCATGCTTTGCATTTTAGCTACAAACATTTTGAGGAGAAAATATGTCCACACACTAAAGGTGCAGAGGATAACATGGTGTAGTATTTTTTGGTTTACTTTTCACAGATGTTTCTCGTCAATATAAACGTTGCCTTCCAATCCCCATACGTACGTCGCTGCTATTTAGTATGAAAAAGGTTTAGGTTATCTCAATACATGATGTCAAATGCAGTATGCTGAAAAATAGCCGGATGCCTTACTACATCCGATCACACTTTTTAGTGTTAAAATTAGCATGGCTTTTTGTGGATTATTCTTGACCCACAATGGTAGCATAGCGACAGTCACGTCACTTCGATTGAGCCTACGAGTGAAAACAACCTGACGGATATATAAGCAAGAGGCAAGATCAAGGTGCAAATTGGAGTTCAATATGGTGACAGCTTTGGGAAAGAAGCTGTCCCTGACTGTAAATATGTCTATTTACAGTCAATGGAGTCATTTTGTGATGTAGCACGATCCAGATTTTACATTAAAAGAATAATGCAATTCATTTTGGTTAACACACTCTTTTAACCAAACAGTCCTTTTTTCTTTCAAAGGCAGATCCTTTTTTAAACTGATTATCCACCAGGTTTTGTTTCCCAGCATTTTCCAAAATGTGTTGTTTGTTGCCATAACAGGGCAAAGTTTACAGTAAATAATGTCCTCTGGTGATGTTGACGGCCCTGAAAAATACGTCTGAGTGATATAGGCAGTGTAGAAAGAATTGTCCCTTTCACGTGTCAGCCATATCGTACTTTGTGTATTCATTGTTATTTTTCTGATTTTTAACCCTTTTATTCTTATTTAAAAGGTGTAGTGTGTAGAATGCATTGATATTTTCTTTAGAAAAGGGTATATTATGCCATCTTCAGTAACTAGCTTCTTGTCCTTGAAGGACACTGTAGCTTCTCTCAGTATTCGAAAGGGAGGGGTTACCCAGGGAGAATTGCATACTAGAACTTTCACCACTAGATGCTACTAAATATTCAGATATTACATAATGCACCTTTAAATCAAACCAACAACAAAGTGGAGAGAAACATGCAACTTTTACATTCACATTTTATCCAGATTCCCTTTTTAGCTTTTTTTTTTCATATTATCTAAATAACACATAACCACAGATTGTGTTGTAGTGTTACATCCTACGACCGCTGTACACAGGATCAGCCCTCCATTGCTCAAAGTGACTTGACCTTTCAAAGGGCCGCTGGCGTTTTTTAAAGTGACATCCTGTCCGCACAAGTATTCACAAAGCCCAGACCCTCACATCCTGTGTGTGGCCTCCCCCCTCTCTCTCTCTCTCCCTCCCTCTTTTTCTCTCTCTCACTCTCTCTCTCCCTCTCCCTCTCTCTCTTTCTATCTCTCTATCTCCATCTCTCTCTCTCTCTATCAACTCAGGCCCCGAATCTACCGGGAATTTCAACTATAAATGACTCAGAGGGAGAGACACAGAATCTGCCCAAGTGACGAACTACTTCCTCCTGATGCAATCAAAAAGGAAATGTCCAGAATCCTGCAGTGACGTGAAGGTCACACCGGTCTGGCATTATCTTATTTTAGGACACATGTGTGTGTGCTTGAGGCCGCCATTGTAATATATTTAGAGATTGAATTCAGGAACACACACACACACACACACACACACACACACACACACACACAGCACAGCACACACACACACACACACCACACCACACACACAGATGCCACAGTTGTCCAGCTCAGAAATAATAAAGTGGTTGGGACTGTCATTTAGAAAAATAGCAGATAGACTGACGTTTTCCAGGTCTCTGTGTTTTTCAACAAATGTAACCAAAATAATTTATTATAAACATTATTTCTTTATTATATTTTGGAAAAATGCAATCTGTGCACAATAGATACAATAGTTGACTTATAGATATTGTCGGGAAACTGCCAGTTGATTACTTACATTAATGAAAATATTTGTCCTATTGCATTTATTTTATTACGTTTGAAAACATTTGCAAACTTGGCTATATCTTATTAATTAATGTGTACATTTGCATCTCCTTAATACAAAAAAAGACCAGTGCTTGAAAAAACAATGATTTTTCCTGCAGTGTCTCTCTCTAACTCAAATTAAAATTCATTGTGAGCTTGATACTTCACATCACACCGTCCCTGGTGATACAATTAAATAAAGCAACATGAAATCCAATGCTGATTGATATTCATACATATCGAGTGACACATCTCCATTGTTCCCAATCTAGATTTGTTTGATCCATTTGTATATATTTTGTATATTAACTATTGTGTATGATCCTGTCATATGAAAGATGAAATCTCTAACAGCCTACAGGGCTTCATAATATAAATTGTACCTCTTCTACACATTACACAATTCATACCGCAAAGGTTTGATTCATATTTCGGTTATTTATTCTGGTGTCCCCCCCCCCTCCCCCACTCCCCCCTTAGGTCATAGGACTTACAAATACAAACAACTTCTCTATAGTGTTTTTGCCTGAAAGACGTCAGCGGTAAAACGTCACCAAACTATTCTTAGATGAGGAAATATTTCTCTTCCTTCTGTCTTTCTATGTTTGTGCATTTCTCCAGGAATGTGATCTAATATAACCTGGCCTCACTGGGGATGCTGCATGACTCATTCTGCCCAGACCTCTGTTTTTAAACAAGCTTTCAAGGTGCACTGTGTAACTTTGTGTGTGTCAGAGAATTCAACATTTTCTAAGATAAATTCTCATGGCTGACTAAACAAACTTTCCTCACAGGAAAAAAATTGGATCCCTGGAACACTGTTTGAAGTTAAAAGTTTTTTGAAAAGTTACTCTTGTTGTTTAAAGCAGCAGGGCCCACAGTTTGGTTTACAAACATATTCTAGTCTTACGTTTGATTCCAGGTGCCTCAAAATAATTACGTTTTTATTTATGATGATAGAATTATTCAATACTAAGAATTACAGGTAGAGTAAAGCTGTGTTGTAAACTAACTGCAGGCTCTGTAATTGTAAACAAACCCCCCCCCTGCTCTGAAACTGCATAGTGCACCTTTAGGCTGTGAAGTTTCGGCTTTGGGGTGTAAATGTCATGTGAAATATGCACCTTTACTTCCTTAATTACTTTCCTTAACTTCATAGAAACTGCAGTAATATGAACGTTTCTTTAATGTCTCGATTATTGAGTTTATTGACAGAAAACAAGTTGCCAAAAATGTATTAGAAAAAAATCTATACACAAATGTGACGATTGGCTATTTCTCTCTCTCTCTCTCTCTCTCTCTCTCTCTCTCTCTCTCTCTCTCTCTCTCTCTCTCTCTCTCTCTCTCTCTCTCTCTCTCTCTCTCTCTCTCTCTCTCTCTCTCTCTCTCTCTCTCTCTCTCTCTCTCTCTCTCTCTCTCTCTCTCTCTCTCCCTCTCTCTCTCTCTCTGTACACATGCTGCCTTGTTACAAGGGTTGTAAAGTGTTTGAGAATAAAGCTCACCCCCTGCAGAGCACCTTTGGGCCACCCTCTGTGTGAATACAATCTGGAACGCACACACACACACACACACACACACACACACACACACACACACACACACACACACACACACACACACACACACACACACACACACGCACACACACACTAAACTGCCGGGCTATGCATTCATGTTTCACAATGATTTAGCTTAGAGTCCCTGAGGCTCTCTTGTTCACTATCATTATACCCATGTGTCACTCTTTTAAGCGGTCGTGAATGGACCGCTTTCACAACACTGCCTCTTGACTCGCTGCAGAGAAGCGCTACACTTGATGTTGCAGCCATGGTTTTAGCATACGCATCTTCACAAATGCATTACCAGGCCAACCTTAAAGCTCAGCAGTAGTAATATAGTGTGTTACTAGTGTGTCGTTTCTATCATGTTTAGAAATAAAGTAAAACCAATATAATGTATAACCCTTCTAACCACAACCTTATGTAACGTCATGCTTAATGCTATAGACATCAGCATTGCTGATATAAATCTGCTCCCATGCTCACAATGACAATGCTAACATGATGATTGTCAAGTATAACATCTACCCTATTCACCATGTTATCTCATAGCTTGCTAAAATGAGCCAATCAATGCTAGAACTAAATACAAAGTACAACTAAGTTAGTTCATTTAGTCAAAAAAGTATTGTCCAAAATAAAAAAATACCGATTATACATGGGACTATGAAAATTGAAAGGGAATCCATCTAGAACATGCAGACATATTTTACAAACCCTACATTGACCACCTAGAAGCTAGATAGTTGTTCAAATATGAGGTAACTATAACGCCATAACCAACCTTCCTAAATACATGGTGTCTATTAACATATAAACTTATACAGTATAAAGGGCTTGGGGTTTGGGTAACTGAGTCTTTTTTTCATTGGATTCAGAAATGCTTCTCTTGCTGACTCTAAAGAGGCTTTTGGCCCACAGGTCATTCCACAAATTACAGCTCAAGTGTTTTACGAGGGGGGGGGGGGGGGGATAGGATGGAGGAGGATTGGACAGCAGACTTTTGTGTCGCACAAAGGCAAATCGTTTTTTTATGTGGGAAGCGTATTCGGGAGGGGAATATATTGGGTTGCAATGGATAGCCACTCAACCGTGACAAACTCCTGTACAAAAAAGAAGCAGCTACTCCAAGAAGAAGAATATCTCCACGGACAATGTGCTGTAAAAATGCCCCTGAGGGGATGACGTAAAAGAATGGGGCTTAAACTGAAGAGTTACGGACATCTTAAATCTGTTAAGTGTCAGTTGATAAGGTCAAGGCACTTTCGTAAATGAAAAAAAAAACGGAAGGGTGGTTTGAATGGAAGAGGGGGGGGGGGGGGGAGAGGAGTATATACGGTGGATTTATGGATGGGAAAAGACACTTACCAGTCCATCACAGTTGTTAATGGCAACAGTGGCGCCCGGGACGTCGGTGATGTCACCTATAAAGGTGCAGTCTGTCTTGAGCAGCTCGCGGCGCAGTATCCTCTCCGTGCCGTTGTTGTTGTCATCGGTCTGATTGGCGCCATAGTAACCGGCGCCGCTGTCATTCACAAAACCTTGGGCTTCGTCGTGCCACTCTACCATGGCGCCGGGGGCAACCAGCCGGTTGTTAGGGCGTAAGCGGAGGTGGAACTCTTTCCCGAAGGCCGTGATGTTGAAGAAGAGTTTCTGTTGGGTTTCCTCCCCCCCGGTGGCGGAGAAGGCCTCCCTCTTGACGCGCTGCTTGTGCGTGGCGGAGAGGAGGTGAGACAGGTAGTGGCCCTGAGAGTCGGTGCTGAACGGAGTCACCAGGCCGTATTCCTTCAGACGGCTCCTCAGCTGGTCTGTGTGGAAAACAACAACAACAAGGGGACAATGAGATATTGTTTGTCTGTCTGTCTGCCTGTCTATCCGTCTGTATGTCTGTCTCTCTGTTCTATCTATCCATCCATCCATCCATCCATCCATCATCCATCCATCATCCATCCATCATTCTGTCTGTCTGTTTGTCTATCATTCTATCTATCCATCCATCCATCCATCTTTTTTTTCTCAATCAAACTTTAACTTCAGCTGCAACTAATCCTAGTTTTTCACTCTCAATCATTTCTCTTTATGAGACTGAGACAAAAAATCATTGAAAAACAAGTTTAAAAAATAAGAAATAATCGAAAAGGCCTCAGGCCTTTAAATTTATTTTTTTATGTCTGACCGGACTACTATATAAAATCAAGCCTGTTATTCACAGTCAAGCATTTTTCAGGCCAACCTAATATGCTATAAGATTATTGTGCTGCAGTACTGTCACTGGAATCACAAAAGGGCAAACAATAGTGGATCTATTAGTATGGATGTATTGTACAAAGTGCCAGAACAAGACGCACAAGTTCTAGGCTGAATGGAAAAACTTCTGTAAGGGCTACGAAGGCACACAAGTTGACCTTATGTTAATTGAAGGCCCTTCCATTATTTACAGGAGCCCTTGTAATGTCTATACCAGGTTGTGCCATTCATTAAGTCTTTGAAATGTATGAAAAGCTTGGGATTTATTTTCCAGGAGACAAGTACAGTACAGTTCAATACATGGCCTTGTTCTCCTGTATAGAATGTGTCTTTTGAGTCGTGAAGGCTTGGCAACAAAAAAAAGTTCTCCCAGAAGTTTTTTATAAGCTGTTGCTGCCTTTAGTATGCATATACAGTACAAAGTGAATACAATGCACAAAAAATATGCATCCTATATCGGATGGTAATTGATATAATCCTAATGCTTTTATCGGTTCAATATAATCATTCTTGGCATACTAGGCCCTTGTTCATTGGTTCATAAATGGTCAATTCGATTGTACAAGGAAATCTGTGGGCCTTCGAATTACAACATTTCCACTCGATCTAGGTTTAGCTTTTCCCAAATGTGTGCAAAAAATACTCTTTTGGTTGGGGAAAAAATGTAACTTGACTATCCAAAGCTTGTAATTATCTTGTAGGTTTAGACTGGAGAAAGAAATTCAAACAGGTGTCAATGGCGAAACTTAAAATGATATGTCTGTGGAAAATGACATGCTTTACAAATCACAGTGCACTCTGGACAAATGGGATGTAAAATACATGCATTGGACATGTTTGTGTGTGTGTGTGTGTGTGTGTGTGTGCGTGCGTGCGTGCGTGCGTGCGTGCGTGTGTGTTTGTGTGTGTGTAACCCCAACCAGCAAAGTAAACAGCAGCCACGTGTCTGCTTTCCAACATGCAAAAAAATCATCAAAGGGCCTTTTACAAGGCAAATACCTCACAGCCACATACTGTTAACTTTACTCTGTCGGCTAACGTGAATTGACACATCATTATTTGTTCGATACGGATGCGTGAAAACGTTGTGTAGGGCTGATGTAAGTTCGGATACAGGATTACATGTTATCTCGCAGTTTGCTTTCTATGAGAGAGGTGGTGTGAAAAATATTTATGGGATGAATACTTGAGGTATCAACATATGTATGTGTGTGTGTGTGTGTGTGTGTGTGTGTGTGTGTGTGTGTGTGTGTGTGTGTGTGTGTGTGTGTGTGTGTGTGTGTGTGTGTGTGTGTGTGTGTGTGTGTGTGTGTGTGCGCGTGCGTGCATGTGTGTGTGTGTGTGTGTGTGTTGGCGTGGTTCGACTAGATTTGTTTGCAACACGTGTAAGCAAATAACTCCAGACATTTCATCACATCAGATTTCAAGCAGGAATACAATCAGTGTCGGGTTGAAATTTAGTGAATAGGAGCGAACAGACAGCACTTTACAATCTACCGGCTTATTCTAGAAGGTCAACCGCTCCAAGGCTTACGGGCCCACACGCTACATTGTGTTAGCAAAAAAATCAAAAATCAAAAGATGATTCAACGGTACTTTGGTGATACAGAGTTCTTTTATCAGTAGGAATTTGGCCTCAAATTGATGCATTCTGTCAGAGTGAAAAGGCAGGGCCGCTGCCAAGGTTTATGAGGAGGGCTATTCAATTTCTCTTCCATGGTTATACACAAAAGTTAATAGAACACCGTCTAATACCAACTGAGACCATATCTGAAGCACTACACAAGGCACATACACTTTTAGAGTGTCAAACTCTTTGGAATGGTTCTTTGAAATTACAGATTTAATATAGATACATGGTTTTGGGGATAAAACAAAAAGTGAAAATATACATTTCAAATAAAATACCACATTTTCACACTGAAAGGATAGATATAGTATACTGTGGATGGATGGATGGATGGATGGATGGATGGATGGATGGATGGATAGCTTAAATGTAACCTGTCTATGAAAGTGGGACACAGAAAACGGATGTAGCCTACACATAGGCAGTGTCACAGACAGACGTTTCTTGCTTTATAGATAGATTATGACCAGCTAAATTTGGTCAAAGAAATACCTGAAGGTTCAGACGAAAGTAAATTGCTTCCCAAAATTGATTGTATCGATTGATTAAAGGCTGATTGAACCGGCAATTATTTCAGCCCTACACTCAGCAAGGCAAAGTGTGTGGCATGGTGGTTCCATTTGCATGATTGTTGAACTTCATTGTTTATCTGTCACCAATCTGAGGACACCTGTACAAGATTTATACAAACTACTTTATACGTTGTGTGTGTACAAGTCTTAAAGGCAGAACTTTATAGCCTTTCTGAATGGCCACACTTTGAAGGCAGGGCCAAAAGGATTGCTGTCATAAAGAAGGTGCAGACATTAGGACAACAGTGGACCCTTTCAGACCAGTTCCCTCCTCGGGAATTCGTGGCGTAACACTCAATTGTAACGTAAGCACCAAAAACGGTCAAATGTGCAAAAAGACAGCTTGAGATACAGGTTCAAGATCCTCCATACTTTCACACCTCCCCGCACACTGTGTTTTTATTTCAATTTGAAGCCAAGTTATGACACTCGTACAGTGACTTCTGGACAGCAATTGCCCTCTGGATGAAAAGAGTTATATCGTATCTTATCTAAACTGACTGGTTGGCTTCGATTTTCCCAGATTGCCGGTTTCGAAAAAATCTTGTTTTTTTTTTGGTTGCAAAAGTTGTTGGAAGTAGAAGCCTCTGAGCTGGATATAAGAGGCTCAATCTCAATCGGTCATCTGATAAGCTCTTGGGGGCTTGTAGCCACTCTGATGCCTCTGCAGCCCTGACACGAGCAGCTGCCTGAAGCGCTGACTCCAACATGAGTCAAGTGATCGCCTCTCAATCTGAAATCTCATGAATTTAAAACGAGCAACAAAGACTTTCGCCCAATGACCCAGGGTTTGTCTGTGTTTCGAACCTGAAAAAAATTTCAGCACTACTTTCACACTTCTACAAAGCCAATTGCTTAATGAAATGGGTAAAAAAAAAGGGTGTTATTGCTGGATTATCTGATACCAATACCACAGCTGAAAGGTGTTTTGAGACACTGTTAGATGCTAAGGAATGCTTAGACCTTCAGGTTACAATAAAGAATATAATGGAAAGTTGCAACATGACCTCATGTGAAAACAGCAACATGCGATACAATGTGTTAAGTTCTGATGCCAAACCAAGTCAATTAAATCTTAAACCCCATGGCACAGTTTGGGGTTAAGTGTCTTGCTCAAGGACACAATGGTAGAGATAATGGGCACCGTAGATGTAATGCCAGCCACCAGTATAGTTTTACAAATAACACCCTCTTTCCGGGGATCGAACCAGCAACCTCATGGTTACGAGTGGTCCCCCTCTTTCTTGTTCTAAGCCATCCTGCCACCCTACATACTATATGGTCACAACTCTTAAAGTACAGCTACAGTCGAACTCTACGTGAACATTTTTTCCGAATACATCAAGTTCGCTTAAAGATGCAGTGTGTAAAATGTATTGGTATTTTTGAGAACAGACTTGGTGTTTTTATATCGGGTCTCCTGGGGAAATACACCTGTTGGAAGACGAAGAAGTATTATATACGAATAAATAAATAAATACATCTTCTACTCATCACTTGATATTGTATTGAAAGACCGGATACAATGGTGGATGAGGCCAACTTTGGTATACTAGCTTCTTGTCTTTGAAGGCCACCAAAGCTTCTGTAATTATTCAAAAGGGGAGATGTAATCAACTAGCAATTTAGAACTTTCAACCACTTGATGCCGCTAAATAGACTGATATTACACACTGCACCTTTAAATGCGCCTGTACAGTATGTAGGTATATCAAAGTCTGTTCATACTTAGTGGTTCTCTCAATGAGCCCCCCCCACCCTCCCCCCTTTTAACTTTAACTTTCTCCGCAAGTTAAGAGGTGGAAACAGAAGAGAAAACCACAAAGAGCTGCTTTACAAGGCTGATAATGACCAAGAACAGCCAACGGTGGCAGACTATACAAGCGACGGGCGACCACCACAAACGCCCGCCATACCACCACCACACCACCACCAACAGAGGCCCTAACTGGCAGCTGTCATCGGGGCTCCGTGCCTTGAGGGGAGGGGGGGGGGGGGGGTTGGGCTGGAGGTGTCGGGGAAGATAAGGGGCGAGTGTAAAAGGATCCTACGTGGACACTGTTGCAGCTCACTTGTTTCTTAACCTCAGAATGGGGAACAGATGTTCGGGATTTAGAAGTGGAATTTTCTTTCCTGTATAACAAAGCCCCTTGAAGCGGTTCGCTCATGTAATATAACGTCTGTGTGCGTGTGTGTGTGTGCGTGCGTGCGTGTGCGTGTGTGTGTGTGTGTGTGTGTGTGTGTGTGTGTGTGTGTGTGTGTGTGTGTGTGTGTGTGTGTGTGTGTGTGTGTGTGTGTGTGTGTGTGTGTGTGTGTGTGTGTGCGTTCTGCGTAAGGGGGACTGACTGGTGGAGGACAGATGGAGGGTGGGTGAGTAGGCTATTACAGACAGAGTTCCTCTCAAACACACACACACACACACTCCCCTCCCACTTTGATCTCAGAGTGCTCTCCTCTGACTTTCTATCAGTGTCTGCAAACTTTCTCACAACTCACATCTCATGAATACCACAATAAATAAAGAAGTAAATCAGGACTTACCCTCTCTATCTACTTCACCAGCCTGTAAGAAGGGAAGAAGGGAGAAAAAAATCTCGTTAACATACGGTACAAGGCAAAGGGGAAATAATAATGTGAGATATCCTGCAATACTACCGCCCCTGCAGCACATTTTACTGAAGGCTGCTTGTAAAAAATTAAAATAAAAAAATTAACAAAAATGCCTCTATTTTACACATGTCTTATGTAACACGCGTGTTCAGTGTCAACATGCATTTCACAGAGGAAGCACTGTGCGCGTTTTAACACACACACACACACACAGCCAAACGGGGGAAAAAAGTGTTGAGACATTTCAAAGGGAAACCTGCTGTTGTATATCGGCCCACTTTTCCGCTCTGAAAAGCTGGATTTCTGTCATCTTGAACGGGTTTTTGGTTAAATAAAGAAATAAAAAAAGACATTCGCAAGTTTCGCAGAGTCAAAAATAAGGCAATTCTATCATCGACTAGCAAGCGGGCACAGACACTTACCTTGTCAGCTGAAGTCAATACAATTCCTACAAGTAGTACCGCTAGTGACAGGACAGCCATCACGAGTCTTTAAAAAAGATGATAGCGGGAAAAAACAACTTTATCCCAACGTCAAATTCAAATATAGGAGGACAAAAAAAAAACGTCTCTACGCAAGTGTGACCCGGCTCATTCAAAAAAGTGTATCACACGGTTAGCCTAGGATGTGTGAGGGACTGTGCCTCTTTAAAAAAAAATAAGATGATTAAAAAAAACTTAAAGTAGTTTCATTAAATCAGGAGTGAAGCGAGTTGCGACACTTTTGTCAATCAGTCAAGTCAGTGTTTCAAGTTTTGTTTTTAAGTTTCGTTCTTTTAGTTTTTTTTGACTGAGTTTCTAGAAAGTTTTTTTGTTGGGTTGGTGGAAGTTAGTAGGACATCCCCTCTCTGCCTCTGGCCGGACAGAGCTGCAGTGTGGAGCCTCTTGCAACCTGGCACTTTGCTCCCCTCGATAATAAACGGCCAAAGAGACCAGCCTCGTGTGACGTCACCCCAGCCTTCAACACACACATGGAGGAGGAGGAGGAGGAGGAGGAACCCCTCTCTACACACACACACACACACACACACACACACACACACACACATCCCAGGACAGGACACAAGGTCTCAACACTAACTTTGAATGTGTCATGATGTAGCATTACTAAGCTGTAGTGAACATTAAAAGTACATGTACTATTTACTAAGTAGGCTACGTCTGAGACTTTATACTCCTATACTATCTAGTATATACACACCAGTCCACTTATTTGGAACAAACTTCAGAAAAAACTTGAGATCTGTTAACTTGAGGAACTGAATAATTGTTCATGTTTTCCTTCTAACCTGTAACTTTCTATGTGCTCGTTTGTATTGTCTTTTGAATGTTATTTATTCTTCCGTATAACAATCTGTCTTTGATTACACTCTTTTTTTAATAAGCTCATACATGCAAATTCAATATGTTCTTATGTCTTATTTTTTTATGTATTTTTATGTCCCTGTAAAGCACAGTGAAATGCTTTGTGTCTGAATTGTGCTCTCAATAAAACATGTGCCTTGTCATCATGTCAGAGGGTTTGAGAAGGAACTATAGGCTACAGCTGCTGGTCTGAACGCTTACAGTGCCATACAATAAAAACAATGTGTTTAAAACGCACACACAAGGCAATGTGGACAAGATACTTTTAAAAATAGAAATCAGAAAAGCTGAAGTAAAGCCATGATATAACATCAAAAATGAAAACTACACTGACTCTGACCAACACTACTCTTACTCTAAAATTGATAACCGTCATTGCCAGACTTTTCACTTGTTACCTGGTCACCAGTTATTGCCTCAGTTTAGAGATCAGTTGTTGTGAACAGTTCAACCAATGAAGTTATCCGATTGTTTTGATTTTACAGATGCGTAGAGGTGAACAACTTTGATTATCAATATTCAAAAATTGGGTATAATGACATGTCGGCATCATTTTGTATGACATATTTTTTTTGGAATTATTTTGTGAATGAACGTATGTTAAGCCCCCAACCCTGGTACATGATGTAAGTATACTGACAGTACTGTACTTCTACCACACACACACAAGCACACACACACACACTTATAATGATGACACACACCTACCCTTCCTCATCTGAACACACGGTGGGACAGGAGAACAAGGAGAGGAGCCCAAATTATTCTACAACCCAAACTGATAAGGTGAAATGAAAGATAATGAGTGATAGTAAAGTTTACATGTATGCATATGTATTCAAATCAAACAGTTATATTGATTACTAAATCATGTTCGTTTTCATTTTGGAAAAAAATGCCAATTTGTAGTTTGTACAATGCAGTATGTTCACTGTAAAAATGTAATGACAACTCAAAATTCCAAGGCAACTTTCTGCACTAGATTTTTTGAGTTTTGAGGTCAACTTTCGTTTTGTTTTAAGGTAAACTGCCTCCATTCGAGCCAACTCATGATCTGTTATTAAGATAACTTATCATTCATATGTAATGTAACTTCAAGGTTTTGAGATCTGCATACTCGGAATTCCAGAAAGTTAAAGTTGTGCCAACTAATTCTCCTTCATACAGATAACTAACACAAACTAAACTGGTCAGAATGTTGATTCAAAACCTTAAACAGTGATTAAACTGTCTGAAAAACTAATAAATGATAGGTTGGCACAAATGTAACTTTTTTGGAATCCTTAATATTTAAATCTCAAAACAATAAAGTCACAATAGATATGGGTGATAAGTAATCCCAAGAAAAAATATTGATTTGGATCAAATGAAGGCAGTATCATTTAAAACTTTACGGGCCGGTTTCACAGACATGGATTAAGCCTAGTTCTGGACTAAATTGTACTTTCAATGGACAATCTCCATTCAAAACTCCATTTAGTCC
Organism: Ammodytes marinus; assembly: GCF_949987685.1. Taxonomy (NCBI): domain Eukaryota; kingdom Metazoa; phylum Chordata; class Actinopteri; order Uranoscopiformes; family Ammodytidae; genus Ammodytes; species Ammodytes marinus. The sequence goes on from NC_137231.1 coordinate 29,387,174, forward strand.
AGGGCTAGGCTAAATCCATGTCTGTGAAACCGGCCCAAAGAGTTTTAGTAAACTCAAAGATGTAGCTCACACGGTTGCATTGGAATTTTGAGTTTTCCTAACATAACATTTTTTAGTTTACCGTATTGTTCAACATTTTTCTCTCCAGCTACATTAAAGTTTAATTGAATTATTTAAGTTTTTGTACAGTTTTAACTTGACGGGTAGGGTAGGGTGTGTTTGTGTGTCTGTGGGGTGTTTGTTTCTACTTATGTTTGCACCTTCGTGATCAATACATTATCTATCAATCTATTGCTCCTCTTTCTGATACTATTGTCAAAAATAGTCCCCAACGACTGTGTGTATTTCACATAAACCATTTGTGAGAGCAGCTAACTGACTAGCTCCAGAGGGCGAGATCTTTATGTAAAAATCAGGTTTGTTGGGGAGTTGCGATCATTTGCAGAAATGTAAACTGTGTCTACTCCATTAAAAAATTAGCATTATTTTTCTTCTCCCCCGTCTTTGTCTTCATCCACGTCACTGAGGAAGAACAGCCGTAACTTCAGATTATTATATATTTTTACTTAAAGAATATTTTCGGGCTTTTTTGCCTTTTATTAGGCACTAGTGCAGTGCCCGTAGGAAGCTGGGGCCTCATTTATAAAGCTTTCTACGCACAAAAACCTTGCGTAGACAGGCAGAATGTGCGGTCAAATGTGCGGTGGCAAAACGGTGGTATTTATAAAAGAATTCTTTGCGGAGAAGTGTGCGTATTCCCACGCAAACTTTTGACCATGCGTAGAGCTACCGCAAGGTTTTCCTGACTCGGGGAATCAGCGACACTCAATGGCAACACCACGAAATAAAGCTCTGTCATCGGAAAAACACACATATCCTTGTGAAATGCATGGCACCCAATATATTTAATCAATTACATGTGCGTACCTATTGTTGCGGATATAGGCTACTGTTGTCTATGGCATGCAGTAATGATGTAGGTTGATTTACTTATCAAGTAGGTCTATACATGTTTTGGTTATATTTTTACATGTAATCTTATAGTTCTACTCTATAATAATATCATATACGTCGGGAGGTGTGTCCGTGAGTGGCCAGCGGGAGAGCAAAGTCAATATTTTAGGCTGTGTGTAAAAAGTAGTTTTGTACAAAGTTAAGGCCAAACATATTAATTAAAACTAAATATTTCGTTAGATAAAATCATGTTATGAATTTAGCAAATTATTTTATGCATCTCTTTCCCATAACAACTAACCCTGGAAGTTTAAACTATAATCTGACGTTGTTGTTGGAAATGTGTGGATCTCATGGAAAGGGAACAATGCTTTGGAATAGACTATAGGCTAATGCATTATTTCACTTCTCACAACACATTTTATATAGGCCTACATATAGTCCAACAGGTTCGCTAATACGTGATATTTCATACAGTACAAAGTTGGGCAAAACAGTTTACCAAAGACTATAACGACTGTACCAATCATGATATGTGATCAGCGCGCGCGTGTGTGTTTGTGTTTTAGTGGCAGTTACAGCGACGCATGGCACGGGCTTTCTTCCTTCCCAGTCGCTTTCTTTGCGGCTGGTTGCCTCCCTTTTTTCCCCATGTCAGTCAAAATGTCGTGCTTATTAAGAGCGTCATCATATTCAGGAGCTATTTAGCATTCGCCATGTATGGTAGATTGTGGGATGAAACTGGGAGGTGAAGTGGGATGACACGGGCGGAGATCGTCTGCGCACAATTCACCGCAGGTGGATAATTATAAAGGGAAGATTGCGTGCAACAGTGCGCCGCACAGTTTTATAAATCTCAACTTTTTTTTGGCGCAGCACATTCTTGGCTTTGTGCGAACGCAATGTTTTGGGAAGGTTTCTACGCACACCGTTATAAATGAGGCCCCAGGTCTGCTGTGTGTGTCCCGCTCGTCACTCACTTCAAGCTTTGGTTGCAGCAGCCAATGAAACCAGAGGGAGGCGGGGTTTAGCAGGAGACTACTTCATGCCCGTCGTTACTGTGGCCTTCAGTGGGCGCATGTATTCGCCGCCAGCATGATATACATATGATAACTTCGACATATTTGGTGCAAAACTTCATAATCAATCAAGGATGCACACCTTTGTGCCATGCGCAAGCCATATCCGGAAGCTCAGGCCGATCTGACCAACAGTGAGAGAGATATGCGAGTCACAGACAGACACACAGACAGACAGACGTTTCATGCTTTATAGATCTTATTTTAATGATTATAGATCGATTTTTGGAGAGACAGGGATGAAATGGGGGTAGAGAGAGAGAGGGGAATAAAATGCAGAGAACGACCCGGGCTGGACTAAAACCCGTGGTCTGCTACTACGAGGACTAAGGCCTCTATGAGCTGGTGCTCTAACCACTACACCACGTGACTCCAGATATATAACAAAGGATTCATCGGAGGGTTCAAATGTTAATTCGCCAAACTCAGCACGAGCAAATTGGGAAAAAATCCAACCAGAGCAACAGAGAAATATTCTATAAAAGATGTTCGGAAACCCATTAGCCCAAACTGTCTCCACTGAATGTCGAGATAACAAGCAGGCAAGTGGTTCGACCCCCTTGCTTTCTGAATAGATATTAAAAATGCATAAATATTGATGGCTTCACATGAGCACGGCGGGTCCATACCAAACAACTCCATAACCAGCACAGTATAATTCAAGTAGCATCAGGAATGTGAAGAGGGATTCGGTTATATTTCCTAGCAGAAGTATATTTTCAAAATCCTTTACTTTAAGCACTGCATGAAAGTTTTATCCTCAGAATGTATTAGAGGTCCCTGTTGTGGAGAACATTGGCTCCTCCTGGAAATTAAATATTATGAGATTCTTAACAACGCATAAATGTTTAGTAAGCACTGGACTTCCTGACCTTAGGGTTAGGTGACCTGGGATTCAATATATGATTGAGGGGCCAGTGAGTAGAAATTGGAATGAATGGTTCACGATTATCTGGGCCAAAATGATCACTTTTCACTGTTGTCCTATCATCCAGACGATCATCAAAGTAACCTAACACACGAAATGGAATCACTTTACCTCACATTAAGTTAAGATTAAAATATACTGTATATATATATATATATTCGCATCACACATTTTTTGTTAGTGAGAAACTTATCTCAAGTAATCTTAAAAAAAAATACATTTTGTGTAATTATTTTATATTATCTTAGTTCTGTCTTCTATGTTTTGTCATTATTTTGTTCCGATATAACAAGCATATTAAAACCGAAAAGCCGATGTGACACTGTTTTTGAAGGGCAAGGGGTCGGGCGGACGGCTAAAAGGATAGTTGAGATTCAGCCATAGTCTCTCCAGGGGTGTCCTGGGTCCTCCCAGTCAGACGTGCCTAATACACCCGCCCAAGGGAGGACGACCAGGGGGCATCCTTATGAGATGTCCCCTCAACTGCCTTCTTTTGGGGCGCTCGTGGTGTAGTGGTTGGAGCGCATATATCTTATCTTATATGTGCATTATTATTCTTTCGGCCACTAACCCCATAGCTTCTTGTGACTATGGATGAGGGTTGGAGCACTTTGCCTTACAGGTGGAGTGAGCGATTCTGGAGAACGCTTGTTGTCAAAATCACTTTGTCAGAATCAGTGAATATCTCCTCACAAGCTGTCACAAAAAGCATTGTTAATACACAGACCAGGCTCTGTAAACAGGCATATTGCTAGCTACAGCGGGTTATGTTATGCAGAAGGAAAAAAATCCGCTCTATATTACTGTCTTTAAATAGTATGCCTTTTCAGTCCGCCTCCTTAGTTAAAAACAAAAATTTAAATTCGGGAATGAAGTTAATTCTCCCCGACATATTTTCCCATTGAGCACGGGAACATTGATACCCTCTCGTTGCTCTCCCCATCTCGTAGAGGGCAAGCCATCTTCTCTGTGATGGCCTCAGATTTGGAGGTGCTGATTGTTATCCTAGCCACTGCAGACTGCTGAAATGATTACATGCAGATAGTATGTTGTAGTACTTGGGGATTAGACCCAAAAGCAGAACGCTCACTCCGGTCAGTTTAGAACAACATTCATTATTGACTGGATCCGCAACAGACTGGCAGGACACTGGACGGCTGAGTGGCGTAGCGAGCATGGGCAGGTGGATATCCGGAAACCCCGCAGGCAGGCGTGCAGATAAGGTGAACAGCGGAGGCAACGAGCACGGAAGAAAAGGAGAGCAGAGTAAACAACTAACTCTAACTGGAGACGTGGAAAAAAACAACGAACAAATAATCTTGAGCTCGGGAATTATACCACTCTGGTATGAAGTACAATCTGGTGCCAAATGACTGGAGTCCAGAGGCTTAAGAGGGTCTAATTAGCCAACGATCCTCACCTGGAGCAGTCTGCCCAGGAGTGCTGCCACGCCCACATGCCAACACAGAGACACACAAGGGGGAGAACAAGAGGAACAGACAGATAAGGGAAAACAAACAACACACAAGGAGAAAGAGAGGCTGCCATGCCGTGAGTCATGACATAGTAAAACATATGTGAATATGGGGCCGAAATAAAAGTAATTTCAAGTTAAGTATACAGTAGTTCAGTGTTAGTCAATTTACACAAGGCAAATTGAAATGAGCCTTTTCGCATATCTCCACTCAAGTTACCACACTTTGGAGGGGGTCAGAGTGCAGGGTCAGCCAGAGTGCAGCACCCCTGGAGCAGTTTGGGGTTAAGTGTCTTGCTCAAAGACACAATGGTAGAGATGGTGGGCACAGATGTAATTTCCCGCCACCAGCAACACTCTCCTGTCCGGTGCCGGGGATCAAACCAGCAACCTCATGGTTACTGGTCAGCCCCACTTCCTCTAGGCTCATCTCAAAACCATAGGAGTTTACAGCAGATATACTATGAAATAAGATTATAAATGAAATAAATGATTTAAAGTTGTCAAGCCAACAGAGACAAGTTCATTGAACTAACGCAAACAGGTTCATTAAACTTAAAGACATTCAGTTGTATCTGCAGTCAGACACTGATGTTGCCGTTAGATACGCTTTCCTTTTTACATTTCCTCCATTTGGACACCAGAAGCCTGCAGCTGCGTCTGCTGCTGGAGCCACTTTGTACAAAGACAACACTGAAGGCTGCCTCCCATGACCTTGTTAAATTAAAAGTTTACGAGGGTACAGACTGAACCCCATACCTCATCTTTGTTTTCATTATTGTAATAAAGAAACAACTGTGACTCAGCTTATAGCACTGGCTCAACTTTTTTGCCTCACTAAATAAAAACTAGAAATTTAGAATTAAAGACAAAATATGTGATGGTTCCATTGTATTGACGGATTATGTTTTACAGTGCTCATCTGAACTATGACATATTGTGTGAGGGGTCCCAAGTCATTTGTTGGCTTCAAAACTCGAACATGTACTGTAGCAGTAATTCGATGCAATTTAAAAATATACATTTGCATGAAATGGAAAGTAAAGTACCTCAAAAGTGTATTTAAGTTCGGTATCCAAGGTTTACCTGTCCCTAAGCAGCTGACCCAGTGCCCACCACATAGTGTTAAAAACAGCATAACCCTTTTGGGAGGTAATTAAAATCATCATATACAAAAAGAAAACTCCAAGCATTTCTTTCTGTAATGAGAGAAGTGAGTTTTCACCTTTTAACTGATGCACTTCGTACTGTTGGCAACGTGTGTTAACGAGTGATTCTGAACTTTTTTTTCCACTCAATGTCAATAACACGGGGGCACAAGCCTCAAATGTTGCAGCAGCTTGTTATACCTCCCACGCAGGGTTTGGCTATATGACCTCCGGTATAAAGAAAGAAAAGTGTTCCAAACATTGAAAAGTTAAGTTTTAATTTGCTGACTTTGTTGTTTTTTGAAAATATGCTTTTGTATCAAAGTTTTTTTTTTCAAATGACAAACATAAAAGGATAACAATCTAACTTTACATACGTCCCTGATGATGATCATAGCACCCTTTTTTTTAAAGATTATTTTTGGGGCATTTTTATGCTTTTTTAGACAGTTTGGAGAGACATAGATGAAATGGGAATTACATGCAGAGGAAGACCACAGGCCAGATTCTAACCCGGGTCTGCTGTGACTAAGGGGGGAGGGGGGGGGGCGCAATCTTTAATTAACTTAAAGTTAAACATGTCGTGTAAATTCACAAGGATCAAATTTAACCTATGGCTTTGATTTTCCCCAAGAACTTCTGAACTTGCTTCTTTTAATTTAAATACAACTCTGCAAACATGATTTAAACTTTATTTTAATATGTATTTATGTTTTATATTATATTATAACAATGTTAAAACATATTTTATATCAATAAATGGCCAAGAATCAGATTGTGTTGTCTAAAATGTCTAGACATATTTATGTCTCTCCTCTTTCGATGGTGTTTTGTTGACATCCCCAGGCCCACCTGTCAGCTGTAAACAAAACAAAACAATAAACAAGAAAAATTATAAATTCTAAATCAATTTCGAAGTTTGGAGTCAACTTGGATATTGTACGGACTGTGGTCAAGTTAATGTAGCCCCAATCCACTGTTGTGTATCTGTGTGTGTGTGTGTGGTAGCGTGCGTGCGTGCGTGTGAGAGAGAGAAAGAGGAAGATAGAGGAGAGGAGAGGAGAAGCTTTGGCTGCATCACACATGGAAGACACATGACCATAAATCCTAGCTTTTATTGGGCCGTCGGAGGTCTGTGTCAAGACATTCTCTTCATTTTCCTCTCTCTCTCTCTTTCTCTCTGTCTGTGTCTCTCTCTCCCTTTCTCTGTGTGTGTGTGTGTGTGTTTCTGTCTGCACTTGTGATGTCATTACTTCTCACTCTGCTGCAGGATTCATTTCAAGGCCCCGATATGGAAAATACTGGGAAAAACAACACAGTGGTCTTCAATGTTGTTTGTGTTTGTTGAATGTGTCTGTGTGTGTGCCGGACTGTATAGGTGAGCTGCCTGCAGATAAGGAAACCCCTAATTACATGCAGAACATCTGCACACCTCATGGCCTGGTCGCCGTGGGAGACACACAGGCAGACAGGCTGAGGAAAGGTGAGAGAAAATAAATGTAGTTTGGATAGAGAGGAAAGGCAAGGGAGAAATACTATAGACGAGAGGCTAGAAGGGTTTTGACTATAGGAGGTCGGTTACATTCAATCCATCGCCCAACGAGTTGACACAAAGTTGATTAGGCCTATCAGCTCCACAAAACTCTCTCTGTATTTCTCAGCATGGCAGCGTTTACAAACTGGTTTTCGACCCGGACACTGGTGCAGGAGCTCAAGAAGCGCCCTGCACGAAATGTTTCAGTTGCTGATTTTACTGCTGAATAAATAAACGTACATTAGAAGGAATAAAATCCATTGCAAAATCACCGAAGGCTCACCTCATGTAGATGCAGTGACAGTGTTGTTGTAATTGCTCAGAATTCCTCAAGGGGGGGCGACAGAAGTTACGCACCGTAGCTTTAAAGGAAGGTTTTTCCTGGTTTGTTAGTTCATCAACATCCTGTTCATCCTTGACCCGTCGACTTCCTTTATCTGGCCTCAGAGTCACAACATCTGGTCTTCCTCGCAACCACAGCACGTCCACACAAATAAGTTGCTGTTACAATTGGCAGGGAATCAAATCAGACAAATTGAAAGCAGGCGGTAGCTGTGGCAACATTACAGTACGTTTCAGTGGAGATCCTGTAATGACATTTTGTTTTACTCATAAGGTTACAGGGAGAGGTCCTATTGTTGCATTTTTGCGACTTTTTTTTTTTTTTGGATGAAATCGCTCAAGAGAACAGATGTTTTCTGCTTTCACAGGTGTGGCTTGAACGTTCTGCTTTAACTTATTTGTCTGTCAACACATAAATGATTACTCACATGTGAAGTTATTCCTACAGTGTTTCACTGTTAGAGCGAGCACCATAGAGGCTCAGTCAAGGGTTCGATCCGGCCCGGGTCGTTTCTCTGCATGTCCTGTCCCTCTATTTGTTGAATAAAGCATGGAAAAGGGCCAACAAATAATCTTTAGAAAAAACTGAAGAAGAAGAAGTTGTCTAATTGCTATGTATGTCATTGCACTTTATATGAGCTGTAAAAAATTAAGAAGTTAGGGAAATTCAATATTTCACTGCCACTGTCTGCACTAATCTTTTTTAGTTTAGGAGCAACTGAAACTAGTAACTGCCATTAGAGCCATCTAATTATATTTTGTTGAGATGACTTATCATTCATATGTAAAAATGTATCTTTTAACACAATTGAATACAGCTGTGACAAAAAAAAATCTTCAACATACAGATAACATACAAAGACCAAGTCGATCAAAATGTTTATTCAAACATTAAACAGTAGTGTAAAAACTGTCTGAAAAACTTCCTTAACAAAAAATATTAAAATATAAATTCTACTTTTTGGAAGTCTTAGTAGAACTCAAAACTTGAAGTTACATTACATTTAAATGCTAAGTTATATCGACAAAAGATGATTAGTTGGCTCAAATAAAGGCAGTTTTCTTGAAATCTAGTGAAGACAATTGAAATTTTGACTTTTCCTAACTTTTATATTTTTTACAGCGAAGGCTTATAAACAAACAGCAGGACAACCTTTACTTACTGTTTTAATTATGATCCTATTAAACTCCCTTCCTACTCTCATGAACTTCTTCATTGGTCACATTCAGCACTACTTCAATGTTTTCAGCACAACTTCTTTATACATGGGGGAAAATTGTGTACTTTTTTTCTACAGTGCATTTGTTTGACAGATGTAGTTTCTAACTAGTCTGCCTATAACATTTTTACAAAGAACAAAAAAAGGAGAAGACAATGCATTGTTAAATATTAAACCAGTGCTTTGCAAGCTTTTGGCTTAAGAACACAATGCAGTTACTAGCTGGGGTTTCTTGCGACATTTCAAGATGTTTAAAAATGTTGTTGCATTCATTTGTTGTTATGGTCATAGTCAATCGAGTGGAAATGCCAGATAGAAGAAAGATTGTACAAATCTTTTGAAGTGTGTCTGTGGTGATAGAGTGGCTGTGTTGAGAAATACATTAAAGCAACAACCAGTGCAATGGAAACAGACTTAGAGAATGAATTATTTGACCCGAACGCCCTTTCCAGAGATGACAAATTGTGAAATAATGTCAGGTCTGTCTTTTCACAAAGAAATGCCATTCTTCCATCAAGTCTTACACACTGTAGTTTTCATTCGACTTTGGTTTGACTGACGCTCTTTTAATTAAAGAGGTACAGTGTGTAATATATCAGTAATTTTAGCATCATCTGGTGGTGAAAGTTCTAGATTGAAACGCTCCGTCTCTGCCTCTCCCTTTCTGAGCATTTACAGAACCTATACGATGGCCTTCATAGTTACTAAAGATGGCATCATCCACCACTGCCTCAAGTCTTTCCACAATATCAAGTGATGAGCTGAAGATGTATTTAGTTATTTATCCTAAAGTACTTCTTCTTCCTCTTCCAACAGTACATCTCCACCCAGCATTGTGTGAAAACCTGTAAGTACCTTAAGTTTGTCCGTTCTGTGCTACTGTAGAAACATAACGGTGGCGCATCCTGCTCATATGCAGATATAAAATGCTCTTTTAAGGTAATAAAAACCTACTTTTATGAAGTGATTAAACACTCATTAAAACATACTAATGAGTATTATATTCCATTTCTTCCATTTTCTGAAACTTAGAATGACTAAGAATATAATAAAATAAATATATAAATAAATAAACAGAAAATAAATTTAAAAGTTTCATGTCTACGGAGCACATTTATCTCCTTGTTCCAGGACAGGGAGCCAAATGCGATCAAATGTAGTAACTGTTCCCTCACAAATAATGTTTGTTTTTTTCCAAACTCCAATGAAATACATCTGGAACGTGTATTGAGAGACACTGAGTCCCTCCTTGGGACTTCAGGAGTTGTTCTCTCTGTCACTGCAGCCAAAACAATTCTGCCAGATATTTACAGAAACCAGACCAAAATAAAAAACTAAAATTACATCTGTGGTTTTGAAAATCTATTGTTTCAAGACCTAAATAACAGGCTTGTGCGTGGCTCTAGTTTGGGGGGCGACTGGTATATACTCAGTCAAAGAAATTGAATCCACCGCTCCGGCACGTAAGTCGAATTTGTATAATTTTGCCCCCAAAGTGAGTATGAAAAGCCCCCATGAGAGAGGGGCATCAGCCAGGGGGAACGGGCTAACCTAATTTACAAGATGTAGGTATGTGCTTTTTGAAAAGTTTGGTTTCTACAAAAAAAACTAGAACACTACGATCTGAACAAAGCTAACCCGCCGACTCGCATTATAAAAGGGGGCAAGGCCGAGAGCCATTTGGGAGAGGGCATCTGGGTTGTTTTCTTTTCTCTTTTCTTTCACGCTTTGTCCCCCGAGACACAAAAAAGACAATGACGCGTGACGTCTAACAGCGAAGTTATGCCGCAGTCACAATGTCCATCTAGGTGGTTGGTGAGCCCCGGCAGATGCCCCCATGGGGGTCAGTGTCGGGCCTTTTTGTCCCCCCCCTCCCAGTGTCACCACAACAGTGGGAAGGTGGGGTAATAAAATTCCTGGCTGCTAAAAGAGACATTCCAGCAGAGAGAGGAGGAATGGGAGGGGGGGTGCTTGGGATTTGACATTACTTAAAACATGGTTGTCAAATTATGAATGGGAATTGGGAACCCCCGTGTGCACACACCCATCGCGACTGGATTTTTTTTTTCTTGGTTTTGTTTCTTCCGGCGGCTCTTACGTAAGCATGAGCGCTGCTAAAAGGTTTCGCTTGGGAAACAGGGGGAGAAAAACAATTAAGTTGAGAGCCAGAGGGGGCGACTGTAGTAGTGTGTGTTATATGTGCATGTGAAAAAGGAGGGGAAGTGATTAGGGACAAAAGCTGCAAGGAAAAAAAAACACTCACCTATGGAGGAGGTTTCTGATGAAGAGAAGAGTTTAGCACACTTTTTAATGTCAAAATACAGGGTTTGCATTTATTTTTTTCTTTTATATGTCTTATAATTTAGTCTATTTTATTTATTTTACCAAACTTCCACATAGGGAAGAGTTAATTATAGGAAATATAGAGAAAATGTAATTGAAAAATGTTCAATCAGGTTGGGTTATCTTTAAAGACCTACTTCACCGGTGGAAATATGAAGGTGTATTGAACTCTGAGATCCTATGTAGTATAAATGTGTAAGAATTTTAGAAATCAGTTCATCCTAGCCTGAGAAAAGGCAGAAAGAATGTTTTATGGTCTCACTGTCTAACCCTACATTTTACCATGTGTGACATCACACATGGTAAAATGTAGGGTTAGGATTAACGGACGGCTGGGCCAAGGGAAGACTGAGGAAAGACTGAGGGAAGAAAAACCTCATTCATTACATTATAATAGTGATTTTATAATGATAGAATGCCAGTTCCGTATGGGTGAAGTATTGTTTTAAGTTTGAGTGCTGCTGGTTCACTCCGGGTTTGTTGTGCACTTGTGCATCATGAAACATTATTTGTAAAGGATTCGGAGGAAATGGCATGACATACAAACAACATGCTGTGATGTGTTGCTTCACCTTGGCAACTAGCTATATTTGTTTGTCCTGAACCTACCTGTGCATCCCTCCAACTAATTTAGTTCAGCAGCACAACCGCTGGATGTATGAAACTATCTGTAACTCTTGGTTCTATCCATATGGAGCCACATAGCGACAGCAAGAACACAGTAACAAAGTGCTTCACAAGATCAAAAACAGTATACCATTAACAAAAAATTTAATCAAGCAATACAATGCAGACATAGCATCAAGAGATCCTCAGATGCAAATTAAATTGAGATGGCCTTGTGCTTAAACCTGCAGTGTGTAGAATTGTGGGTTTTATTTTCTAGCAGATTTTGTAGAAAGTAATTATAATATCCATAAGTACATTTAATTTAGTGCATAATAGCTGATTTTTTTATCTTTTATTTTTCCTTAGAAAGGGTCTCATATATGTCCATATTTCTGCATATCTTGGACCAAGGCCTAGTGCCGCCATCTTGAAAGTGTCATAGTTGGAATGTCATCAGGTGCATTGTTTAACATTTAGAATTGTTCTTGTCCTTGAAGGCCACTGTAGCTTCTGTTATTATTCGAAAGGGTTGGGGTTACCCAGGGAGTGTTGCATTCTAGAACTTTGTAGAACTTTCCTGATGATGTCATATTACACACTGCACCTTTAAGTTAAAGGTGCTACGAGGAAATTTTTGATATTTCTGAAGCAGCTTAATTTTTCCTCTGATGATCATAAATATCATGCAACAGCAAACGAGACCATCAGTGCAGAGAACGCTATCTCTAAATAGTTTTTCTTAATGCCTTTGTCATGGGTATGCTTACCCAGGAACAACAGCTGGCATGGTGAAAAAAAAACATTACCGCTTTTGTCCAGAAGGAGGTGAAAGAATGAACACAAACTGAAAGTTCTTTGCAGCACCTTTAAGCTGTGTAGAGTAAAAAGCCCTGACAGCTTGACTTGATACTCACCTATAAGCCTATACTTCTAGACCACTTCACCATTTGATTGAAGGAGCTTTTGTCCTGCAGTGACAGGCTACCGAAACCAAGAGGTGGTAACACAGATAAAATAAAGGCTCCATAGAGCTCAGAGTGGTTACATCAATGTCTTTCGGTTCGACATTTTGTCTACACCTTGGAAGGCAAAAGTGTTTTTAGTTGTCAATGAAGAGAGAGACGGACAATAGCAAAAGCTTTCAGACAGTTTGTGAAGCAGTCCACTCCAACCAGAACTTTCTGAAGGTGCTTTTAGATAACTGAACTTTTGCTTTTGACAGAAGCCGAGTCAGGTAGGAACATCTATTGGTATAAAACGCCCAAAAAAACTTTTCTGAACACGATGAACTTAGCTCAGGGTCAAACACATTTTTAATGAGTTTTGTGATGGTTAATTTTTAAACTTTCAGATGTAACTTTTGTTGCTTTTCAAAGCAAGAAAAGGAAATTTCAACATCTACAAATTAAATGACAACTGCAGCAAACCATATTTAATCCTTTTAATAATATAACATACTTATGGCCACATTGCACCGCTTTTGAGGCCGCCAAACCAGTGCAAATGACAGAGAAAATAGGTTTTTGTCTTCTTCTCCGAGGGTCTCCTTTAACGGCGAGCCTGCCCGCTCACTCACGTGAACGCTCAATAAGGGCAAACTGCACCCAGCTGGCAAACTTTGTGGGCATGTTAGCACCAGTATATACTTAGCGCAAGTTCCTTTAGTGGATACTGTGCTGAAATGGGAAAGTTTTCTCAGTGCATTTCATTCGATCTGCACTTTTACCCTGTGTAATAACGATAACATTAATTGTAATCTTAACTTGCTGTTTCCATTTGAATTGGACTGATGGATCCCTTTCTGACTGAACTCCCACTTTAAAACAGTGTAGAGAGAGTATCTCTATAGCCATCTCTATCTCAGTTTGATAGTATGGAGATATATTTATATTTTTTTCGTCTCAAACAAAAATAACTTTTATTCGTCTTTAATAATGAAATTAAGTTAAATCTGAGGTCTATTTACGTGCCGCGCATATCTTTATTAATATCTCCCTGAAGATATGGCTGAAAAATCAAATGAAAACATCATCTCAAACTCCTCCTGTTTCCGGGGAATATTCTTGTGATACTGTCAGTCCCTTACAGGCTTAGAAAACACTGTGAGAAGCAAGACCCAGAAGCTCCCCAGCTACCACTTAGCTTGTAAATAGTGCATAGAGTATATACATAGTGTGAAAATAGTTTGTTATTATTGTTTTTATATTTACTTAATGGTTTGTTTGAAAAATGTTTTGTGATGCTTCCTCTTGTATTAGTGTACATCCCATGAATCATCATATGTGGTTCAAAGTCTTCATTCAGTCTAATTTCCTAATGTTTTTTGAAAGTAGAGACAACATTTCTACCAAAAAGCATCTGGACCAAATTTTATATTAGTCATGTTTTGTGCACCTACTGTGTTTTAGAACATTTCCACTGCATTTTTGAAGCTAAGGCTTAGGAGAAGCAATTTCAAGAGCCAAAACAACTCAACAGGATGACTAAAGTTTCTTCTTTCACACAAATTTCCAGGTTTTTCAAAAAAAATTCAGCCAATTATTTATATACACAATAGTCTAGGACATAAGTAGACCTCGGAAAACAAAGGCCTAATGTGTTCTGAACATTTCCATATAAAACACTTTGGTATAATTTATCTTCTTGCACATTTGAAATAGGTATTTATAGAAATATGTAAAATCGGAGAAAATACCCCTAGACCTCTTGATGATATATTTTCTAAAGATAATAGGCTACTCACTGTTTGTTTGCTGTTATTTACTGTTTAAATAATTCACTTTTTGTTTGTTTTCCTCTCATAGTACATTCTTCTTCTTCTTTTCTCTTCTTTAACAAACTTGCACAATTATTATTATTTTTTTTTTATCTGAGTCAGGGCCACAGCGGGTGACTTTTAGCACTTTTTTTTCCCCCATTAAATGAAGAAAATTAATGGATCTCCCAGCACAAGGGAATGCAACTGTTGGTGTCCTGCCTGCATTCCTTGATTCCCTTCATCCCTCTACAGTTTCTACGGAAACAGAGCCAGCGGTCTTTGAATTCCAAAAACCCCTCTGCAGCAGTTGATTTGATGCGACCGTGGCAACGAAGAACACATCCTCATATCTTGCTTACTCTTTGTTCCAAATCACATACTTTTTTTTCACTCTACTACATACTAAAGTACAGAAGAGTTGGGCCACAGGAGAGGAAAAAAAATCAGATGAGGAAGATTTTCTTTCATTATGTCGAGAAATGTAAAGAATATAGACCAACATTCCAAATTGCAATTGGAGTTAGTGGGGCATTTATATGTTTCAGCATACTACAATAAACCTGCATACATGTATCGGGATATCTTAAGTCTTTTTTTGGCGCAATAAATAGTATGGAAGTATGGGGATTGGAACGCAGGGTTAGTCTTTTAAATTCAAGTTAAGAGAATTGATTTGCTTTATTCTATTTACTTTGTCCTTGTGTGTTTCCTGTCTGTAACTATGTGTTTTTTTTCCATTATGCTGCTGCCTGCCTGTCTATTCAAGGTCAGGTCAGAACTTTAATCTTAATGGGTTTTTACTGGTTAAATAAAGGTTATAATAATTCAAGTATGTTACTGAATTTAGCTCGGAAACAGCACTGGCGCTCCGCTCACTGATTTCTTCTCCACATTGTCTACATTAGCTATGCGGAAAAAATGCTCAGACAGGCAGAGTGTGATGTTTTTCCTTGGGGGAAATTTCTATCAAATTAATCCCAGGGTTACGTCAAACGGCATCTGAGGACAGACTGAGACTCATGTGATCGAGAACTATAGTTTGAGGCCAGACGGGCAGGCATAAGCTTAGTAATTGTTGCTAGGCCTGATGCTAAGCTGTTCCAAGTTAGCACTACAAGTATGTAGTTTATTGAAGTGGTCGCAAATATTGATACTTTTTTGAATGTCATTGAGTCTTTGATATCAGACAATTTTTTTTTAAATATATATCTATATGTTTAGTGTATGTTGTAAATTTAACTGTGGTTGGAATATTCAACTCTTAAATGTTGTCGCTAACAGGGTAGATAACATGCTAACTCTTAGCTTTAGGAAGTTTTGAATTGTAAGGTAGGTTAGATAATAAGCAAGTAAGCTAGGCAAGCTAATGTTAGCGTCTTACATTTAAAACAAACATATAAGCTACTACCATGGGATTCTGTGTTTGCAGTTACAAAACAAGACATCAATGTACTAAACTGTTTTTGCACTAAAAGGAAACGATCCATCGCTGACTTTTCATGCCACTCCCAATTAAACTTCACAAAGACAAAAAGTTAGTCCTTAGATTATTATATCAAATATGATACTTTTGTTTTCGTTTCTTAAGATGTCCCCGGAGCCGTTTCTCCACAAACCCATACTTATGTTTTAATTGCACACAGCTGTGAGCGTCTCCTTTATTTCCCTTTGTGCGATGCATTGTTTGACAGCAGTGTCCGTCACCAGCACATGCAAAGGGCAAGTGTTTTAAATTAAACACTTGCGTTTAAGAATACTTACAACTCTTTAAAAACCTGCTCAGAATCAGGCCAAAACATTTCATCAAAGAGAGGCCTCTCTCTCTCTCTCTCTCTCTCTCTCTCTCTCTCTCTCTCTCTCTCTCTCTCTCTCTCTCTCTCTCTCTCTCTCTCTCTCTCTCTCTCTCTCTCTCTCTCTCTCTCTCTCTCTCTCTCTCTCTAAGTGTCTCTTTAAACCAAGCTGACTGTCTCAGACATGTTTTGGAACAATCCTTAATTTAGTCGAGCCTTGAATTAATTTCCTCCCAGGATGATGTAGTCAAGTAAATTAACCTTTTAAAAAGAGGGCCCGTTCAACTTCAAATTAACAATGTCTATCAGTGGAGTCACATGAATTACTTGGACTATGTAGATGGTTTAACAAATTAATACTGTTATATACAGAAAAATAGTTCCGACCAAGCAATCTGATTGGTCAACAGAGACATTTAGAATGTGCTCAAATCAGTATGATCATGACAGCACAGTCCCTCACTAAATAATATCACTCCGCAATTTCCACGGCAACATTGTAGCAACTGCCAAAGCTTAAAGAAAACTATGGAAATATTGTTGCAGTGTATCCGTTTGTAATTAGTTGTGATTTGTTTGGTGGTTTTGAGTTTGGATGAAATTATGGTTGGAAGAAGATGAGAGGAACCGAAAAATCAAGAGATTTGTGGCAGTAAGTAACACATGAAGAACTCAATCCATTAGGAAAATATAGAAATAAAAATGTCGGGCCCTCAAATGTTTACGGGACTATCTGAAAAGCTGAAAACAAGACTTTGATTTAGCATATATCGCCTGCTTTGCCTCCATTTCCTTAAGTGTTGTTCACTCTCTATGTTTGGAGTATATTTTTATACATATACAGCTCTGGAAAAAATTAAGAGACCGCTCCAAATATTCAGTGTCTCTGGTTTTACTATGTATAGGCATATGTTTGGGTAAAGTGAACATTTTGGTTTTATATTATATATTATACTACTTTTTTCCGGAGCTGTTGTTGTCGTTTTTTTAACTCTTCTTATATTGATCTGTCTGTTCTGGGCTTTGGTGATGCACTTCAGATTCTTTTTTAAATGAGCCGCCCCAGGCCACTTCACAACTTGCATGGTTGTACGCTCACTAACAACACTTACACAGATGGTTAAAGTGTATGCCGTTAAGCCTATAGTGTGTGTGTGTGTGTGTGTCGTTAAAGTAAAAGTCAAAATCATTTCTATAGCACATTTAAAAACAATATCAGTTGACCAAAGTGCTATACAAGATAAAATACAAAATAACATATCAGATACATGAAAAAAAAGTTAGGAGTGTCAAAGTCTCAACTTGTTTTAAACTGTTCAACTTTACAGGGATCCAGGTTCTATTCATTCACACACAGTCATACGAGTAAGCATATAGTGCAGGACTAACTCTTACCTGTTGTCCTGCTGTATGTAGTTTAAATAAAATGCTTAAGTTATGGAAGCAATTAATATTTCATCATGAAATGTCGTGTTTACTGCTTGAGAGAAATCAGAAACAGATGATTTGGGCCACAGGAAAATCATTCTGCATTGTGTTAGTGCTTACCAAAGGACATATGTGAAGTCATCCTACATTAGCATAATCATCCTGAAAAGCATAACACAGGATGCATTTTTTAGATGTTATTCTTTCACTATTCCAGCTTTTTATTCAGCCTCAGGTTTTCATCACAGAAGTACAATAAAGGCGTGATTTCTTTAAACAAAATTTCAATAAAAAAACAGCACAGGCAACAGAAACAAACTGATGCATTAAAGGTGGGCTCAGTGATTCTGGAGAATGCTTTTTTCCTAAATCACTAGTCTATCTAGTGTGAATACACAGCCTATAGGCTCTGTAAACGGCATGCTAAAATATTTTTTTCACCTACATATATTACAGCAGGTAGCAGATATTTAGGAGACATCCACTGATTTTGACAATAAGTGATTTTGACAACAAGCATTCTCCAGAATCACTGACTCCACCTTTAAGCAACATAATAACTCATAGTCATTATGTTGGCCTTCTTATTGTGCCAAATACATTGGACGGTTTTGCATTGTTCATAATGGTTACAGGACACAAACTAGTGTACCTGAAATACATGGGAGCTGTCCACCTTTCCAGCTTTTCATTCAGCCGCAAGTGTTAATACACAGCCTAGGTTCTGTAAAGGGGCATGTTACTAGCTACAGTATGTCCTTAAGTAAAATGTGCATCACAAACAATGAAAACAGGCTAACCTCATACAGCATAGCCTAGTGGAAACATCCTATAAACCCTGGGCAAACTGCTAAGGAGCTGAATTAAGGCCCCCATATGGAGCGAGAAGTATGTCATGTTGCACTGTCAGGCCGTTGTACACCTCCACCTTGTAAAACACACGATTAAAAAGACTCATCTGCTCAAGATGCTGAGTCGGGCTTTTTCTCTCTGACTGCATAACACGTATGCAGACGATGTCGACGAAGCGATTTAACAACAAACAAAAAAAGAAAGTATTTTTGTTGTGTGAGAAAGTCTGTGTCAGCCTCCTGGGTTGCAGAAGAGTATTTTATTTTCAAGCTGTGCCAGAACCACATTACAGCTGTACACGTGGACTGTGCCACAATGCCACATAGTCAACACAATAAGAGAGAGAGAGACTATTTAAAGGTGTGTGTGTGTGTGTGTGTGTGTGTGTGTGTGTGTGTGTGTGTGTGTGTGTGTGTGTGTGTGTGTGTGTGTGTGTGTGTGCGTGCGTGTGTGCGTGTGGAAACAATCAGGTTGTCACTTATAAACTTGGGCCCAGGATGCGGGTGAAAACTTTCCTTAACTATAAGTTGAAGAAAGTTTTGGGTTTTTCAGTTTCACAAACGAAGTCCAGCTTAAACTCAGACTCAGTGACTATGGTAACAGGCTCCGTTAAGCTAACAAGCAAGCTAATGAGCGGGTTAGCTATACAGAGGTGTTTTTCACCCTGTTTATCCTCATGCTAAAATCTATTTTAAATCAGCATGTTTAAGCTGCCTCAGGACTCCCCTTGGGCCTTTTGCACCCCGGGTGAGTTTGCATCATTTACTGACTCAAAATAAAGAACTTCTACACCACAGAAAGAAAACAAAAGTTTTAGACAATAATATTTAGTGCTTTACTGAATACTGGTTAGTTTTATTATGATTATGACTTATTGTTTGGTCATAAAGGATTGGACAATAGTAAAATAATTTCACCTATGAGTTCTCAGGTAGATTGTTTTGGGGCCGCAATTATAGATTTGATTATTGGACAATATACTGAAGCAGCGTGCTCTGGATGGGTCTTTAATGGGACAACAACTGCTGAAAAACGTAAAAGGTAGAGCTTCACACATACAGTATGTGTATATGAATTGAGTAAAAGTGTTATATTGAAATAGCCCCATCATTTCCATATGTATAAAGTAGGGCTGTCAAAATTAACGCGTTAACGCTAGGTGATTAATTTCTGGAATTAACGGCGTTAATTTTTTTAACGCATGCGCAGAATGATCCGCCCCGTACATCCCACCGGCTCTGTACTACAGTCATCTAACGTTGTAGCTGACCCAGGATCAGTAGCTGCGCGCAGCCAAACATAACATAACACGTTAGCCCGTGCCGTGTTTTAAAGTTTTAAACTGCTAACGGTCACGTCTGTGTCGGGGGCATAGATAGTATAAAATCAACTGCCGCGGGTGGCAGTTGATGTCGGGAGCAACAGGAGGAGAAACATTGTCCGCTCTGTTCAGAGCCCGCGAGGACACAAACGTCTGCAGTTTTCAGAGGTGTGTGTGATCAGACATCAACATAACGTCGGCTTCCAGGTACACGTGAACAGTCCCCTAGGACGTGGTCGCGTCTACAAACGCACGCACGCACACACACACACACACACACACACAGACACACACACACACACACATACAAACCGCGGACTGTAATCAAGTTGTATTTAAGAATGCACAACCTATAGGTTCACCAAATAAATGGCATTCTATAGCCTATCCTATATTTGCCCAAAGACATAGTAAAGAGACAGACCAATTGAAGTATGGTTTGGTTTAAATTTATTTTCAGTATTAAAACCATAATTTGGATTTTCAATTAATAAACATAGCCTATTAATTTTAAATGTACATATCCACCTTCTGTCATTTATCTTTCCGTTCATACAACAATATACAGAGAAAATTCGAATTTTTCGGGCATATTTCGAATTTGGTAAAATTAATCGTGATTAATCGTGATTAATCTTTTTAATCGTTTGACAGCCCTAGTATAAAGCAAATAATGGGTGCATCTCTTCAGTCCTTGTTGCTCAATAAATGACTGCTTTTGTGTAATAAATCGCCCAATAAAATACCGACAGCATCTGCTAATTATTTAACTAAATGTGCATTTCTTCTAACACACATGTTGATGCAAAGTTGTGTCCAAACGATAAAAAATATTAAAATAAAAACAATCTTATCACACTTATTATTAAAGGATACTTTCAGAGGATTGTGCAGCCTTTGAAAGATAATTTCCAAATCTTAAGAAATAATAATAAAAAAATACAATAATCTTTTTGTTCCTGTAATTCATTATGCAACTCTGCGTCCACTTTCAGTAAAAATCTGTAGAAAAGTTTTTGATCTATTGTTTTTACAATGACAAACTAAACTAACGGAAATGTAATCACAAATAATCATAGCAGCCATTTCCCGAGGAAAAACCAAGGAGACGCTGTGAACTAGACTGTACTGAGTTTGCTGTCCTGATGTGCCCTACGTTCCAATCCCCATACTTCTTTACTATTTAGTATGCCAGAAAAAGATTTAGGATGTCCCAATGCATGCACGTCAAAATAACGTGAAAATACATAAATGCCCCAATAACTCCGATAGCATTTTGGAGTATTCGTCTTTATTCTTGACATTTCTCGACATAATGATAAAAAAAAAACGTCCTTATCTGATTTTTTCCCCCTCCTGTGGCCTTAAGACTCTTCTGTACTTTAGTATGCAGTGTAGTAAAAAGAAAAACTGTGTGATTTGGAACGCAGGGGTGGTTTGATTCATCGGGGGGGAAAAAAGAAAATTAATGTCGTCACAAAGATGTTCAGAACATTGTGACTCATGGAATACAAACTGTGTTTCCTAGATTACATCAGCATTCCATGTCTTTGTAAATCATCTCTGTTTTCAGCCCCGGGCGTGGGCTTTCATTTAAAGGTGCAGTGTGTAATATCTAAATTATCAGTGGCATCGAGGGGTGAAAGTTCTAGAATGCAACGCTCCCTGGGTTCACAGAAGCTACGGTGGCCTTCAAAGACAAGAAGCTAGTTACTAAAGATGGCATCATCCACCACTGCCTAAAGTCTTTCCACAATATCAAGTGATGGAGTGAAGATGTATTTAGTTATTTATTCTATGGCACTTCTTCTTGGTCTTCCAACAGTTGAATTTCTCCAGGACACCCACTTTACAAATGCATATGGCCATTAAGTTTGTCCATTCTGTGCTACTGTAGAATCATGGCAGTGCTATTCGGGGGCCTCCATGTAGGGGGGACCCTATGGACCTATTGTAAGGGATTTTTTTTTTTTTTTAAGCAATGGTACATTATTTAAATTATATTCAAGAAGTCTGTACTGAAAATTTTCAAAAGTCACTGCAACGGTGGGAAATCAGCAAGGTTAAGATGGTACGGTCCACTTTTGGGGGGGTCTAGGAAATAAATAGTTACCGGTTATAAGAATAAATAAAATGTTCTTCCCCCTGAACTGTTATTTTTATCTTTTAAGTGGAGAAAGGGGTTATCTTTCATATTTCTTTTGAGTGGGACACAATTAAATCGAGGCCTATGGTAACAGCATCTCTCTGACATTGTCCGAAGTTGGTTGCATGAGACAACAACGTTTTACTTTTTTTTAAATTCCTTCTCAGGAAAACCTCCCACACAGTTAACCTTTGAGAAAAGACCACGTCTGGCCGGCTTGCCCACCTTCCAGCCCCGAGCGGAATATATTTATAGGTATTTAGACCAATGTTTATGCATACATTAATAATGTCGGTGAAACAAGGACATTATTCATTCCCTGACTGGAAGACAGTGCAAATGCAAAACAAGATTCCTGTATCATGAAAGGCTAAAACGAGTAAAGGCCACACAGCTTTAATACATAAACATACCACGCAATCACGCACACACATACACACACCAGGAAAGGCAACGCAAGGAAAAGGGCAGAAGAGATTGCCAACAACCTGGCTTATTATAGCTTGGATTTAATTTTTGAATAATTTGTTTGATTTATACAGAGTTTTCTGTGCTAAGAATGATTAAGGAAAGTTGAGTTGATGTTAGTGCTTCAGAAGTTGAGATTTTTGTTTTATAGTATTGAAAAATATATATATGGCTAATGGCCGTTAAAGATAGTTGTATAGGAGAAAAAAACAGAGGCAAACAGACAAGGTTTAGTAAAAATAAACACCTAAATGTAAATTTGTTGGACCTTTAATTTGCATTACTATGAAAGAAGACATGTTATGGGAGCATAATAGCCCAAACATCTCAGAATTGACCAGTGATTGAAAAAAATTATGTTTCTGCTTGCAAAACTAATTAGGATAATACGTAGCTTAAGGAATGACCTAAAGTATTTTATCGATACACCAATGGCACTGGCATTAAGTATAATGATTCAAAAGGTTGACTCGTGGAAGATCCTTGTCTGCTATGAATCACCTTATTTCATTTGGCTCAGACGTGGTTCTACTTACAACCAGTTATAAATAAAAAGAACCTGGAAAATGATTTTATGACCCGCCTGCCCCTGGAACAGTTATCCACACACACACACACACACACACACACACACACACACACACACACACACACACGCTCAACATGACGTTTTGGAGCCCACAGTCTGCTCTCTCTCCCTGTGTCTGTGGTGCCTACCATAGACGGCCTCTTTAAAAGGTGCAGTGTGCCGTTTTCGAGGAGGGGGATTTGTTTACATTTGCAAAGCCTGTATTAGTTTACAAACCATATTTAATCTACATGTAATTTTTAGTATTGAATCATTTTACCAGCATAAATTAAAAACTAAATTATTTATTTGAAGCACCTGGAACCAAACGTAAGACTAGAATATGATTGTTAACCAAACTGCGGTCCCTGCTGCTGTGAACAATAAGAGTGAAACAGTAACTTGTCAGGTATAGCTTTCCAACTTCGAATAGTGTTAAGGGTTCACATTTTCCTGTGAGGACAGTTTGCCTATTCACTTATGAGAATATATCTTAGAGAAAAGTTAACTTCTCTGACACACCCAAGGTCACAGTGTGCACCTTTAAAGTAGAGCTGGAAGAGTAGAAGAAATGATATTAATAGACTCAAGAACATGACTTTTCCTCAATAGATGACGCAAGATGTTCCCCTGTCAGATTCAGCTAAGCCTTTCTTTAATATTTTGATACATTTTCTGATACGTGTGTGTGTGTGTGCGTGCGTGCGTGTGTGCTTGCGTGTGTGTGGTGTGAACTTAAATGACCTTTGGCCAACAACTGCCTTTAACATTCACAGGAATATTACAAAACAAGGAATAGTGCCTCTTTGGGCACGCTCACAAAATTAAGTGAAATGTGGTATTCTTCATATATCCTATTTACATTTTTTTATTTAATTTGCTGACTGCAAGCCATATAACTGCCACTAGGAGCACCAAAAACAACCATTTCGATATCGGCTCTATATGAAAAAATTACACGAGAAAACTTGTAATAGACCTGAATTTATAGTTGTTTGTTAGACGAGTACATAGGCAAGTGCTTGCTCATAAGTTCACCAAAAGGACAAAGGCATGGTGTGTGAGAGCATGGCTTATTTTGAAAATGAAGAAATATATTAACAAGGCTCAAAGGCAGTTGTAGAGGCAGTGTGATTGCATAAACCAAATTAACCAAAAGTCAAAATTAAGATCTCAGTGAGCGGGCATGAGTCCAACTTAGGGCAAGACACGTCAAATCAGCTCCAATGGAAAGATATCCTGGAGCTTTATGAATGGGTTTTATTATTAACATAAAGAGACAAGAGTGACTGTAAGAAAACACAGATGACTGGAGATTGTGTGGGTTCAGAGTTAGGTCAGAGGCTGAGCTGACACACGCGCGCGCGCACGCACGCACACGCACGCACACGCACACGCACACGCACACGCACACGCACACGCACACGCACACGCACACGCACACGCACACGCACACGCACACGCACACACGCACACACACACACACACACACACACACACACACACACACACACACACACACACACACACACACACACACACACACACACACACACACACACACACACACACACACACACACACAGTTGTGGTTTTGCATCCGTTAAGTTGAGGCATTAGACACAAATGGTTCAACGATCAAATTCATGTAATGTTTTGTCTTCTGTCCAATGTCTTCTGTATTATGATGTCATAATAACCAGAGCATAGCCCCACCTCATCTAAACCACATTTCTATAAAGTTTATCAAACCTTAATGAAAATATCTTTAATCTGGATTGAACTATTTTCAGATGCTTCACTATCATCCAACAGATTCCCCAAATGACATAGAAGGATTTTGTGTATTTGGGTTTACAGGGGCTTCAAGAATAAACTATTACGGCTTTCTTTAAATCAACTCAGGGGAGCTGACTGAATATAATAATAATAATAATAATAATAATAATAATAATAATAATAATAATAATAATAATAATAATAATAATAATAATAATAATAATAATAATAATAATAATAATAATAATAATAATAATAATAATAATATTTAATCTATATTGCACTTTTCTCACACTCAATATGGGCTCAAGTGTTTTATTTTTCCTCATGGATAATTATGTTGTTTTCTCATTTGGCTTCTATGTTCTCAAGGTCTATTTTCAATTGAAGTCTGTGGATATCATTTCCCTTAATGTAAAGCATGTTGAGATGCATTTCCTGTGCGGTACAAATTATTTTCATTATTATGGTAATTGAGGCCGATATGAGCTCAGAGAGACAGGGAGACAAATAAAAATCGACTCGTAACGATGAGTGCCGGTGTTTTTCTTGTGCTAATTAGATAATTCATATAACAGCAGTAGGCCTATCAAATCACTTCCATTCTCCTATTATGTTTCAATTCCGTTCAGCCTGCTTGGGGCGCAACAACACATCCTTCCAGACATTATCTAATATGTGTTATTGACACCAAGTCAGATCACTGTGAACCAACAGTTTGTGTAATTTTATTCAGAACTTTCACTTAAAAATTATTATTTGAGAACATGAAAAAAGTACCACACCACACGACACCACAGCACCATTAAGTTTGTCCATTCTCAGCTACTGTAGAATCACAGCAGTGCTAAACAGAACCCTGGTGGAAATAGGAAAGTGTCCAGGAAATCCTTTTTAGGACACACAAGCACATCTCTCATCACACTCTTAAAAGGTGCAGTGTGTAATATCTGAATATTTAGTGGCATCTAGTGGTGATTGTTCTCGAATGCAACGCTCCCTGGGTAACCCTACCACATTCGAATGACAACAGAAGCTACGGTGGCCTTCAAGGACAAGAATCTAGTTACTAACAATAGCATCATCCACCACTGCCTCAAGTTTTTTCCATAATATCAAGTGATGAGGTAAAGATGTATTTAGTTATTTATTCCATAGTAGCCTACTTCTTCTTCGTCTTCCAACAGGTGCATTTCACCAGGACACCCATTTTAAAAATGCATATGGCCATTAAGTTTGTCCCTTCTCAGCTACTGTAGAACCATGGCAGTGCAAAACAGAAGAACCCCGGTGGAAATAGGAATTGGTCAAGGAGTTCCTTATTAGGAAACACAAGCACACATCACACTCTTACAAGTTAAGCAACAAAATCAGGGAAAAGGTTGAAGAAAAAAATGTAAAGCAAGAGGCCTTTTTTTTGAAA